>NC_056738.1:448171815-448471815 GCF_019279795.1 Protopterus annectens
GATAATGAGGTATTTTTATAGAGGTGGCGTCAAATCCAAATTAGGGCCTTAAAGATGATTGTAACTCTATTACTTGAGTATTATGATCAACAATGGACAGTTTTCTCTGAGAAATTAAATACAGCATATAGAAATGTTCAGAGTTTTCCTCTATAGAATGGATTTGATGCTAAATACAAACATTTTCTTAAG
This sequence comes from Protopterus annectens, assembly GCF_019279795.1. NCBI lineage: Eukaryota > Metazoa > Chordata > Ceratodontiformes > Protopteridae > Protopterus > Protopterus annectens. The sequence continues at coordinate 448,172,008 of NC_056738.1, forward strand.
GAAATTACTGATTTTGAATCTGAGTTGAAATCTCGTAAGATTAAAAAATATCAAAGTGATTCATCTGATTGCCAAAATCATACTGCCTATACTTGGAAACGTGTTAATAGGGTAGTTAGAGTTGCAGATGCTGCCAAGAATAATGCTAAACAAAAATGCAAACGACCACGCTCTATACTTCACAAGTCCACTGATCTAGTTAATGTTGATTCTAGTGTGTTTCAGCTTTCCTCTAATAATACTTACACTGTTACTGGTGATGCAATTAATCAGAAGTCTTCAATACAGAAATGGATCAGAGGACCTTTAGGAGGAGTGGAAGAAAACTCAGGAAAAAAATTGACTGAGACTGAGTTCATGAAATTGATGCAGATGCGAAGGTTCAACATGGGCTTGTTCCCATTAATGCAGATGTGAACGATGAAAACCAGTTGGTGGTGAATCTTACTACCCACTCTTTTACTCAAGATGAAATAGACGTATTAAATAAAGGCTTAGGTTTTGTGCCATCTTTTTTGTTTCTTTTCATTCTTTTGTTATGGATGTCAAATATTTTTGTCACAATTTAAATTTGAAGTACTGTTTTGCACAGCGACGTGAGTCTAGAAGTGTGCTTGACACTTCTTTTAAGTTTAAAAAATCTAATTTAATTTTCAACCCCTTATCATCCCATTGTAAGGATATTTGAACTGCAGGTGTTTAATAACCTATATTTAAATCAAAATTTAATTTTCAGGAATTTTAGTCATAAATCTGAACAAGGAACAAAGGGCTGCTTTAGATACATTGAAATTGAATAAGAATGTGAATATTATGAATGCTGATAAAGGCCGAGCCATTGTTATTTGAGATGCAGTTGATTATGATTTTGAAGCATCTAGACAATTGAATGATGTGATTTCTTATTGTAAATTGGCATATAATCCTATTTCTGAGTTCACATCATATATTGATGTTTATTGCTTGATAGGTTTGGTGGATGATCCTAAACCTCAGTATTTTTGTATTTTACCCAAAATAAACCTCAGTATTTTTGTATTTTACCCAAAATACACAAATCAGTTTTAAACCCTCCTGGTTGACACATTCCGGAAGGGGTTCTCTCACTGAACCATTGTCAGCTTATTTGGAATGTATGCTTAAGTTACATTTGACATTTGTGAGAGCCCATATTAAGGATACTAATGAGTTTTGTTATTGATGAATGACCTGCAGGTTCCACTTGAGGCATATTTATGTACTTTGGATGTACAGTCCCTGTATACCAACATCCCTCATTCTGGTGGCTTATTGGCTGTTAAACATTGGTTGGAATATTCTCAAATGTTTTCTGAAACTCAAGTTCAGTTTGTTTTGAAAGTGCTTGGTGTTGATTTGGAACATAATGTCTTTAGATATGGTTCTGACTGGTATCTGCGATCAAGGGTACAGCTATGCATGCCTCCTTTGCCCCAATATATGCTGACCTGTTTATGTGGTTTTTGGAACATAGGTTAATTTATGATGATAATAACCCTTTTTTGCAATATCTGCATATGTGGTGGTGTTATTTGGATGATTGTTGGGCAGTATGTGGTGGACCGGCTGACCAGTGGGAACTTTTGGTACAATATTTAAATCATAATGAATTTGGATTGCAGTTTACTGGTTAAGTTCAATCTATTGAATGTGTTACAAAATTGATGGATGGAACCATTGCTACTAATATCTATATCTATCTATATATATATATATATATATATATATATATATATCTATATGGGTTACCCTTAGTACGTCAAAAGGCTACTACATCAAATTCCACTTCACCGACATGGCAGAACATCGACAAATGAAGAGCCGAAGTTTCCCACACGTTAAGTTACCATTTGACCATCCACCTGAACTTTGCCCTGTACCCCCACGGTAATGCATTCTCGGAGTTGGAATATTAAGTTAGGGGGGTGTAGCCCCCCCCCCCACTTTTGTGTAGTCGGTTTAATGGCAGTTTTTCAGTTCTGGATGGCCAAACGGTAACTTACCATGTGGGAAACTTCGGCTCTTCATTTGTCGATGTTCTGCTATGTTGGTGAAGTGGAATTCAATGTAATGGGCTGTCGACATACTAAGGGTAACTCATATATATATATATGTATATATATATGTTATTGTTGTTTGTGTTTTTCAGCTTTTCCCGGTTAGGGCTCGCCACAGCGGAACTCCAGTCCACTAATGATTGGTAGTGGATTTTTACGTACCGGGTTACCAGCCCTGACGCACAACCTTCAATGAAGGCACATCCCATTCACATATGCCTCCACACAAAAGACGCTCTAGCTGAGAATCGAACGGGACAACGTCTTGCTATGAGGTGACAATGCTACTGCCGCACCACCACCGCAGTATATATATATATATTGTAAACCTTTTACTAAAAATTCATTGTTACCATCTGAGAGTTGCCATCCCAAGTATTTTGTTAAGAATATCCCCAAATCTCAATTTTTATGGTGAAGACATATATGTAGCTCTAATAAGAGTTTTTTGAAGGAAGTGTTTATATCAAAGGAAAAATATACTTTAAAAATTATCAAAACACAGTAGGTTCAGGTTAAGGCACTTAAATCTTGCAGCAAGGAGACAAAAACGTGCTAATACAGAGTTTGTCTAACCAGAAACAGGAAATACTTTCATTTTTATACACTCTTAAACTGATCATGTCCTACCATGCTGACGTAACAGATTACCACCTTTTTCATCATCATCTGCTGACCATCTTTCCCATGAATTTCTGCTGATTTATCAATTTTTATGTGAAACTTCCTGAGGAAAACAACATGGCCTTGGTTACTCTCAGTTAGATACATGTTATGTTACATTCAAGATACTACGGCTAAATCAAGCACAATGCTAGCAGTTCATTTCTCTAATAATCCTTTGTCTACTTTATCTCTAAATTACTACAGCTGCAGAGGTTCCCATCCTCTGGACAGAGCTGTTTGTCTGAAATCATTACATTTATAACATAAGGCATTGTTCATTCATTCACTTCTGACCTAGCAGATAAACACCTGCTTCTCAACTACATTTCCACAAGACATAAACATGAATATTGCTGTGCTAACAGTTACTAGGTCAGAGGGCAACTTGCAAGTTTCAGAAAGCATACTGCAGTTTTCAAAAAGCATCTTTTTTAGTCTCATATGAAACTCAATTTGTATAAAACACAGTGCATGAAAAATAGAATGAAAAGCGTATTAAAATACTTGCTTATTAATTGGCATTAAGCATACACACATACATATTTTTCTAACAGTTTAATATGAGGAATAGATTTCTACACGGGATATTCTTCTAGGATGGTTAATTCAGCTTTAGATCTTGTTCAAAAATGGTGAGAAAGTTTGTAAATATAGAACTCTACAGATCTAACAATTAATTAAATATGAATGAAAGTTCTAGCAATTGTCGCTTGATCACTACCTTTGGTACAAATTCCTTCAAAGTTAAGGTGGTTATAAACAAATACTGGCATATTTTAAAATCATACTTTTTTTTTTTTTGGCCCGTTTTTAGATAACCATTGTTCATATTGTTATCACAAGGGTAAAACGATAGGTGAACATCTTTCTAATTTTAAGAAAGGTAAAGGTGTTACATTTCAAACTAAATCCCAGCAATTTTTTTAGTACTTTTTTGTGGTAATTTCTCATATTGTAAAGTGATATTGAGAATTAAGTCATTCACTTCAGTTAATATGGCTAGGGTGTTTAACATCAGACACTTGACTACTTGTACGAGTGAATGGGTAGTTTATTTATCAGTGTATCAGTGTGGAACGTTTTATGTGAGTCACAGTTTTAGACCCTTTAAACAGAGAATTGCACTACACTTGAGTGACATCCAGTGTAGATGTTGAAGAAGTGCCCTATATAAACATTTGCTGAACCATACTACTGTCTATTTTGTCTTTGTAGGTATTGATATGGTGGTGGGAGATGGCTTGTCTGTCAAACATAAACATGATATCCTTAACCGTAAAGAAAACGTGGATTATTTATCTAGGAGCAATGTTTAAACCTGGCTTGAATGAGCATATGTAACATTTCATTATAGTTTCTGTTTTTGGTTATTATCTATTTAGATATGTGTTTGTTGTATTTTAGTTCAAATTTGGTATATTGTGAAACTGTTGCTTTAAAAGGGATGCTATATATTCTTCGATAACTAGCACTTCTTGTTAATACACTGATGATGCCATAGTGTGAAACTGGTTTGTTCCTTGCCATTTTATGTGGACAGTGGCCGTTTCCTTGGCATTCTTCATATAGATTATTTTTTATGTTTTTAATTATACTTATTCTGGAGCACACAATTTTTGTGGATATTCATGGTTGCTGGTGCTGGAGCTTGAGAGTTGGAGTTTTATATATATATATATAGAGAGAGAGAGAGAGAGAGCTCTATAGATATATAGAATATTATTGGCTTATTCTAATATTTTATTTTACATTTGTTAACCGGGATAGTCCGACTGGAGGCAAGTCCATTTTCAGTGGAGGCCCGGGGAGAAAAGCTCCGCATTGCAAATAATTGACACTTAAGTATGTAGTTACATAGAAATCAACACATTAAGAAATCACTAACAATTTATAGTCAAGGTACCATGTAATTGAAGCAGACATTGTGGGTTTATGGTAGTCGTATAGAGATAACATTATACATGTTAGAAGTGTATAAGAGAGAAAGACATATTTCAAGGTTGAATGTAAGAATGCTAGTTACGATAAAAGGTGGTTAGCTAAGAAGGAAAGTTTTAGTGAATATAATATAGAAAGGGAGAAGAGTGTAGGCTCAGAATGGGTAGGAATCAAGCTATATTCCTGATAATAGGATTCTAAAGTTTGTAGAGAAGTGTATGTTGTTTGGGATGGGGAAGGTTATTAATGGGTATTTCACCTCTGTGAGTTAAGTTTATCTTACCTTTGTCATAACAAATATATGTATATATTTTTTGTTTTTGGTTGGTCTAGGTGGAGACATGGACAGAACTATGTATTTTCTTACCTATTTTCTTACCCATTTATTTTTTTGGGTTAGTCTGGGTTAAGACATGGACATAGCCAATCCCTGTTTAGATAGATCTTTAGGAATGTTTTAAATTGGGGCAGGGAAGATATACTTGTTAGTTCAGCAGGAAGTGAGTTCCATTTTTTTTCCAGCAGAATTGGAGAATAAAAATTCACCAGCTGAGTTGTTGGCTTTGGTTGTTTGTACTAGCATTCTGTTGGATGAGCGGAGGGATGCTAGGTTGCTGTAGGGGGTAATAATATTAGACAGAATGGGAGTACTGGTAGGTAGATAGAGGGTTTTATGTACAACTATGAGTTGGTTATAATGGAGCTGATTGTGTGGTTCTAGCCAGCCTAATTTGTGAAGATTTTAACAGTGGTGGGTTCTATAGGCTGACCCTGTGGCAAATCTAGCTATATTGTTATAGCAGCTAGTGATTTTGTTAAGGTTTGATTTGCTTAGGTTTGTGAGGATGGGTGAGGTGTAGAGAAGGGTTAACAGCAGATGTGTCCGAGCTATGGCAGTTCTGCAGATGGGGTTAAGAATTGTTTAATCCTATACAAGATGCCTATTTTTTGTTAACTGTTTTTATGGTTTTGTCTATATGGGCATCATACTTCAGATTATTATCAATGATTACTCCAAGTAGTTTAGTGTAAGGTTCAGGGGAGATTATGGTGCCATTGTTAGATGAAATTGTAATTTTTGGTAATGTTAAATTACGGGTAGGGAAGAAAAGAAGAAGTATGGTTTTGTTTGGGTTAAGCAGGAGGCGACGATTATTCAGCCAGTTTTCTATTTTATTGAAGGTGGCTTGAGATAGGGATTGTAGTTCTGTGGGAGTGGAGGCAGAGCAGATAAGTGTGCATCGTCTGCATACTGTATACAAGTTGTATCTGGGATAACATTGGGTAGGTCATTTATGAAAATAGTGAAAAGGAGGGGACCTAATATAGAGCCTTGGGGTTCTCCATGGTTGACAGGTAGAAGGGGGATAGATTGTATTTCCATATAACAGCTTGTTGTCTGCCATGAAGGTAAGAGTGGAACCAGTTGATTATTGGATTGTCTAAGGAAAGTGATTTTAGAGAGTCTAGGAGTAGGTGGTGATTCACCATGTCGAATGCTTTTGAAAGATCAAGAAAGAGGGCAGAAGAGAACTTATTCTGATTATGGTTGTGATTTATTGTGTGAGAAAAGGAGACAAGGGCAGTAGTTGTACTATGTGCAGGTCTAAATCCATGTTGGGTTGGTGCTAGTAGAGTATTCTGAGTAAGGTGTGTTAGAATTTGCTTGTCTATGCATTTTTCCATTATTTTGGCTAAGGGAGATAGTATGGCTATAGGTCTATAGTTAGAGAGTTCTGTGGAGGTTTCCCCTTTATGAAGAGGAGTAATGTGTGAGATTTTCCAGATGGAGGGGATGTGGGATTCTTGTATAGTAATGTTGATAAGGATGGAGATAGGGTATGCAATTTCATTAGCAGACTTTTGCAGAAACTCTGCCGGAAGTAGGTCTACTGCCAGAGTGGTGGATTTTAGTTTTTTAAGTAAGGATTTAATATAGTCTGTGGGTATAGAATCAAATTTAAAGGGTGGGATATTTGCCTGAGTGGGTGTGGTAGTAGTAGAGGAGATGGGAGATAGGTTGTTAGCAAGGGACTGGACTGTTTCTGAGAAGAAGGTATTAAAGGTCATTGCAACACTCTTATGAGGTAGTTGTAGGGTAGTTGAGGGGGTGACAGTTGCTGATTTGCCTGGGTGGAGCAGTTTATTCAGACATGACCAAAATTTTTGGGGTTGATTTTGGTGTTTTTGCTGTAAATTTAAATAGTAGTTTTGTTTGTCTGACACAATAGACCTCTTTGTTTCATTTCTCATTTGTTTGTATCTAATGTGGGCATTTGGTGGCTCTCCAGGAGGTCCATGATTTGTTTCTAGCAATAATTTTTTGTCTAGTACTATTGGTTAGCCATGGTGCAGTTTTATTTTTGGTTTTGATTGTTCGTGTGGGAGCATGTCTCTCTAAGATGTCAAGGAATCTAGCATTAAATTCTGAGACAGCTTCGTCAAGGGGGAGTACTTTAAGATTGTCCCATTTGCATGAGTTAAGTTCGGTTTGGAAACAAGTTAGGTTAAAGTTTTTTTGTATACCTAAGTGTTTTAAAGGTAGTTTTTTGAGACGTGTCTTCCTTTTTCCTGATTATATAGGTTAAGAGGTGGTCACTCATGTCCTCAGGTATGGTACCTGATTTGTAAAACTGAGAGTTGTTATTTATTAAGATCCAATCTAGGATACTTTCCTTATTGTTGGGTTTATTGATTCTAGTGGGGGAAGTAATTATCTGGGAGAAACCATGTAAGTTGATATGGGCGGTGGGGAAGTTTGATGAACATGTTAGCCAGTTGATATTGAAGTCCCCAAGAATGATTGTTTCTTGGGGGTGGTTAGTGGATAACCATTTGAGGGTGCTTTCTAAGGTGTCTATGTTGTTGACTGGGGGAATATAGGTACATACTATGATTATAGATTTGTGTTTGTTAAGTTGGACTTTTGAGATGATTGTTTTTGAGTTGGTAGTTGTTAGTTCTTGTGGGGTGGTAATTGTGGATACCTCAAGAGTGGATTTATAAAGGATGGCTACTCCACCTCCTTTTCTACCTTTCCAGTCCAGTCTTGTTATATTGTAGTTAGGGGGTATAATTTCATTATCAGGGATAGCAGGCTTGAGCCAGGTTTCTGTAAGACAGAGTAGATCAGGGGAGTGAATGTCCAGGAGGACATTCTTATTCCTAAAACTTTTTGCAATAGATAATTTTACATTTATTTAAAATTATTTTAAATTATTCTTTATTCATTCATGTGTGTGTGTGTGTGTGTGTGTGTGTGTGTGTGTGTGTGTGTATATATATATATATATATATATATATATATCTATATAGATCTATATATGAGTTCACCACATATGATCGAAAGTTGATATGACCAACGCCCATTTAACTGAGACCAAATTACCTAAAGTGCATTTGACCGAAAACTCATATGACCGCAAACTCATTTGATCGAAAAACAGCACTGGTAGTCTGTAGAACACTGTAAGGCAAGTAAAAGGTATATGCGCTGCTCCCCACTGTAGTGCGAGCCTGGCGTTAGAATATATTGCTGGGGGGTTTGGGGGGTGTGAAGCCCACCACCTAGTTTGATCAGATATTTTGTGGTTTGATTTGATATTGTTTAGTGAAACTGAACTTTGTGGGGGGATTTGCCCCCCACACTCCCCAATGTGGGGGGCTGTGCCCCCCACCCCCAACAATATATTCTAACTCCAGGGTCGCACTACAGTAGGGAGCATGGCATATATCTGCCAGTGCTGTTTTTCGGTCAAATGAGTTTTCGGTCATATGGGTATTCAGTCAAATGAACTTTAAGTCATTTGGTCTCAGTCAAATGGGCATTGGTCATATGAACTTTCGATCATATGTAGTGAACCCATATATATATATATATATATATATATATATATATATATATATATATATATATATATATACTGATCAGGATACAATACTTATGAGTAAACACTTGAAAAAGTGATCCAGTGCAGAAATTACTGAGATACATGGAGACACTATATTACAGACAAGGCTAGTAACTTACCAGAAACAGGGGAATATGTCTAATCAGTTATCAGATTAGGAAAAATACTAAGAGAGGAAGGATTGGGAAAGCATCCTAGCATATGCAAGTGATATGGGCATGCACACATAATTAATGGTCAGATTGTGTATTAACAGGAATGAAGCAGAGAAAGGACTTCATACAAGGCACATTTCCTAATCGAGTACCCGACCCCAATCAAATCACTTTAGGAGTTTGTAATATTCTTGATAAACTATTAACTGAAGTCTGCAGTATCTAGTAAAAAATGGATTAGTGATGATGGATTGGATTATTAAAGCTGATTCTAGAAAGAAACCATTAAATTGCTGCCTTATTCATTTCATTTCCACTCCAGGAAAAACTTTTCAAAGAATTCTGTAAATGCCATTGCCAGGTGTCGTGCATGTCAATGTGAAATAAGATGGTTTCATGTAAAGAAATAAATTCCAGTCCAGTATGAATTTCTATAACTGGACATTATGGAAGGAGAGCAGGATAGCTGAGAAGATGAGGTTTATTCAAATTTAAGAAAGATCCCTGGCACAGAACCTTAGTGTTAATGTGTATGAAGTGTTATTTACATAATTCAAGAAATGTTACCTGCTAGATGGTGCGATATTAGAGTGATAGAAGAGATATTTTGTCATAATATAATCCACAGTTATAATAATACAAAACAGTATGAAATAGGTGTTACAAAGGCCATGATACTGATGTGCTCTGATAGGACAGTGTTATAGTATTGGATTCATGAGATTTCTTATCGATTCTTTCATTGTTTACAATGCCTGTAGATGCATCTCTGGCATACTGTTTACAATAGTGTAGGTCACACAGTGTGATTGAAAAATCGCTCATGGAAAGTATGCAGAGGAATTCTAATCCAAATAGTAGTGAAGAGACAGAGCGGGGCATAAGAAAACATCCTGTGAGTATTGTTCATTTATGCTCAATAATAAAAATAAAGTGCGACGATATGATGACCTCATCACTGTGTTAGACAGCAAATTGGATGGCTAGAATTAAGGGCAGTGAAGAATGACGGGAGGAGCATAGTTGTCATCTAAACAGTCATGATTTCTGGGTAATTTAAAAAATCTGACTTTGCAGAAGAGCGTATTTTCCAGGCATGTTTATGATCATTACGTTTAAGAATCAGTGTGACAGAAGTAATAATGGATGTAGCATCCAGGTAAGCAGCTTTACTAGGGGTTTGTGAAGCTAACTTATACTTTGTTGACTATAAGCCTTATGGGAAAAAAAAAGATTTTAATTGTTTAATGTTTGGTGGTTTGCTGCTTTAAAAACATATGGTCCTATAGCGTTCTTGAATAAAATATAGTAAACGCATACATCCACCATCAATCTTCTATGAAAATAATTGTAAAGAACTTATTTGCAATATAAAACTATCATTTTTTATGACATTGAAGTATTGTTTTCAGTTTCATCATGTTAGTAAATACATGTGCACTATATCATTTATGGAAATAGTCATGCTTATGTTTGAACAGAATTTTCTTATAACAGTGGTGATCAGGTCCAGGGAATTTTTATTTGCATTATGACAGAAAAGAATGCTTGTCACTGTTGAAAACCATTTGCCGTAAAGTGATTATCTTTTTTCTCAACTTTTCCTCCTTTTCTAAAAGAGGCCAGCACATTATCTCTGCACTAAGACTTATGAGAGAAAAGGAGTCTTGCATGGTACGTCTTTTTAAGACCATATCACTTCCCTTAAGCTTAATTTGCTAGGTTTACTCATTGAGTTTTATGTAGCAGGATGTACGTCTGGACACACCTCCTCCATTATAATTCTCCATCAGCCAACATCACACTGCCTATCCAGGTTTGTTAAATTTGACAGAAGATCAACACAACCTACATTTGTCTATGTTATGAATAGTGGGAGGACGTACATGCCCACAGTTGCTTAATTTGATTGGTGGTATGAGATGTTGGACTGCATTCCAAAATGAGGCTCAGTGGTAGTATTTCCTTATGTAGATGTTCTATGCATTACTGCAGTGTGGTGATACTGGAGGTGTGGGGTCCTTTGGTTTACTGTCATTCTTTGCTGAGTTAACATATTCTGTATTTTCAGATGGGTCTGTATTCACACATAGAAGAAAAACTTCATTGAATGGCTATTCCATGAACAGTAATACCCGAATGCCACTTTCATTGAAGAGTGAAATAATCGTAAAAAAAAAAAAGAAAAAAAAAATCATTGAAAGGCAATAGTTGGCTAACAACAAGGAAGTAACCCCCGAAGCTGGGGGGCCTGTGCCCCCTACACCCCCAAAACAAGGAAGTAACCCCCGAAGCTGGGGGGCTGTGCCCCCTACACCCCCCACAACTATATATACCAACTCTGAGATCACACTACAGTGAGAAATTATTATTTTTTTTTTTAGTTTACCTTATACAGTGCAGTACTTCTTTGTTGCTGGCTAACTATTACCTTTCATTGTTTTTTTTCAATGGTTTCACTCTTCGGTGAAAGTGACATTCATGGATTACTGTTTGTGGAATAGCCGTTCAATGAAGTTTTTCTTCGATGTGTGAACATAGACCCTTTTCAGATAGGCTGCTTCGGAATTCTGTAACTGTTTGACTCCCAACCTCTTATACTCTGCAATATTTTGACAGTATGGTAGAATTGGGCTTGAAAAGCCAGGTGCCAGTTATTTCTAGAAATTGAGACAGAAAGTATTGAAATGTACATTATCTTATTTTGAAAATGAGATTTTTCTAAGAAATTACTTTTAAGACGGGCCTTACAAATGTACCAGTTCAAATAAACGTTTACTCTTTTCTAAGTGTAATATATAGCTGGTTTTAATTAGTAAAGGAATCTGCATGCTGACTGTGACATGGTGTGACTTCATGTTATCAGTATTAATTATAAATCAGTTAATGGGACATTTCTTAATTAATTTGTCATACTGGAATACAGAGTATCTGAAAATGGCACTTAATAGAACTACTAAATACTGCTTTTGGAACTAGCTTTTAAGAAACAAGGGCTATGAAGCAAAGCTAATATTACGAAGCATATCTATGCAATGAAAGAGAAATGGCATACATCTGAAGTAAAATAAGTTTATTTTGTATAACCCTGCAGTACTTTTTAAATACATATTAAACATTTTATTTCATTATGTTTAGTAATAACAAGTAATTTATAACTCTTGAGTTCTGTTTCTTTTTTTGTGTTGTATATTTCTATAAATCCTTATGTCCTGAGACAGTTTTGATGCATGATGAATATGTTTTTGTGCTATTATAACTTCTTTGGTCCACCCTTGTCCAGTTGAGGACTGCATATTCAGATGTTTTAAAATGATATTGCATATCACATTCATCCGACTTTATTGCTCAAACACAGATTCTTTTCCTTCTTGCTACTATATTGCCACTTGAGGAGCCCAGCTGTGTTGTTGTTAGACCTTGGCAAAACATCTGGTCTCAGCAGCCCTGCAGAAAGACTTTTGTTTTCTTATTGAGGCATTAAATCATCCCTAGAGGAAGACAGATGGCCTGTGTCTTGGAGTCACTGCATTTCTGGGTCATCCAAACATACAGGATTTTATTCCTTCCTCATTTTAAATGGCAGGCAAGGGTACATGAGCTGTATATTGAGAAACCTCATTTTGAATGAAATTTATTTTTCCTATTCTGAATTAGTCATATATGTTGACATTGAAAGTTTGTGTTGTATTCATATTATTTGTGTATTCCCATTTATATATGCATATTTTCATTTATTTATTTTTGCTCTTTGTACACCTATAAATTACCTGTGTACATGTAATGTATTCTATATACATGTGTCTGTCTATCTCCTTTTTCATTCTTTTATTTCCCGTGATTTCTTCAGCTTTTAAGTATGTTGATTTTTAAAATGCCAGCAGTTAACAAATAAGTATCTCTCTCTGTATATATATCTATCTATCTATATATATATATCTATATATATATATATATATATATATATATATATATATATATATATATAGATATAGATATATGTGTTTGTGTGTGGTGTGTATGTGTGCATGTGTGTGTGTGTGTGTGTATTTGACTTTGTGTTATCTATAAATCTTTTTCTCTCTTTCACATATGTGTGTGTGTGTGTGTGTGTGTGTGTGTGTGTGTGTGTGTGTGTGTAAGGAATCAGTTCTTTTTGTTGATAATTTTTGTGGTCATCTGTGACTCTTTTTTTTCCAATTCATGATGATTAATCCAGCATTAACTTAGTCCGAGAACATTGACAAGGAATTTTAAGGATTTTCCCCCTTTTCCCCACTATTGTGTGACCATTTATGTAGTGGGCTAAGGAGTTATATTGCCATATATAGATTGTGTGTGTGTGTGTGTGTGTGTGTGTGTGTGTGTGTGTGTGTGTGTGTGAATGCATGTGTCTATACATGTGTTTGTATATATATATATATATATATATATATATATATATATATATGTGCGTGTGTGTGTGTGTATATATATATATATATATATATATATATGCTTTACTATCAAAAACATCAAACATCATAACATAAACCAGTCAAAAATGCAGTTTACGTGTTCGATGTGCTGCATATTAATTAGCTGACATTGCCAAATTGAAATACCAAACATTTCATATTCGGCAGTTTTTGATGTCAGCCAGGATATGCTTACCTACCACAACTTTCCTGTTGCTTTCCAGCAGTACAAATGAACACAGTTCAGTAATGCACAATGAGAAAATGCACATTTTTGCAGGGGGTCAAGCCCAGCCCATGCAAACTATACATTCCAACTCTGAGATCACACTATAGTGAGGAAAAGGATACATTTCCTGATCCACACTGTACTGTGATCTCTATTTGTAACAGTGTGCACATATCAGCGAATGCACAGTTGCATTTGCTACAACAGTCACTTGGAGAATCGAAGGTCGGAAAAATGGGAATCAGTCAACTGACATTCAAAATTCCCCTCTTTGCTGAACCTTCATTTGTCATTTTGATAGTAAAGCTATATTTATATATATATATATATACACACACACAGAATACATAAATTCACATGCACATGTTTGTACGTGTGTGTGTGTGTGTATATATATATATATATATATATATATATATATATATATATATATATATATATATATATATATATAGATAGATGGAAGGGTAAAGCAGTTGAAACCAGTTTTATGACAAATTTGGTTTATTACAAAATAAATGAAATGCTAGTTTTTCCATGCAAAACAAAAGCACAATGGCGCTGTGAGTACTTGTTACTGGCAAATAGTGCCACGAAGTCTGTGTTGGTAGGTCGCTCCCCAGAGTCTTCTACTATGAATACTTTCCATTTTCTCTCTCCAGGTGTCTATTCTCTTTGCTGGATTCTGTCTCTCGTGTCACTGCTCTGGAGACCAGTTCTCCTTTCATAAAGGGAGAATTCCATCTGGATGAACTTCTTTATGTCCTCTTTTATATTACACCCCCCAGCTCATTAAATAAATTTGTTCCCTCTATTACATACAGGTATTGTTCATTTATTAAAAACAAAAAACAAGTACAAGTTAATGGGAATGATAGTTTTTTTTTTAAATAACATCTAAGTATTTATAACAAACTCTGTACAGCAGTGCTATATATACATATAATTTATGATGAGCTCCATATAACATAGATACAGGTGAGTTATTTATACAGCATTTTATACATTTTTGCATCACTTATATGCATCCTGATGAGAAGATCCATCTCACCATACTGCAGTGCATACATTGTGACATAACATAAAGGGATACATTGTAATGGTAATTAAAAGTTTTACCATGGCAGTACAAGTAATTGCCAGATTTACATGCATTTGTAGCAAACTGATATTTTTATCCAGTGCTCTCCACTCCAGTTATCTTAGTTGTGATAGTGCCAAGTGTTAAACAGAGTATTTATTTATTTGATAATTCAAAAAAACTTGTCATTTTTCAGAGTAACCAGAATTCTTGTCATATGCCATATGCCTGAAGTTGAATACATTAAATGTTATTTTGAAGAAACACAGCTGTTAAATATTTAAGACATTTTAATATATGCTGTCAGCATTAAACTTTGATCATAAATTGCCAAAATATATTTTTGTCTTTGGTTTCTTTATTTCTTTTAATACTCACATTACTACCTAAACAGCATTCAAAGTGGTGTGTTTTTTTGCACCAGCCATAAGTATTTATTTAGTTATGCACCAATGCAGTACAACCAGCTATAGCCAAAGCCATCAAGGAATCATTAATATATGATGAAAGTGAATGTCCATTCATTAATTCATTTTATGATGCTTATGTTATTTTCTTCATAGTTGTGGGAGCAGTATATAACCTATCCTAAGGCTCATTTGATACAATACGTAGAAAAAGTACATAGGATGTTAAGGTGCACTTGCACATGTGCATGCACACACACACACGCTTGCAAGATACTGGAGGATTTCCAGTTCAGTACCAGTATGTTTTTGGGTTGTATGGATGCAAGAGGAAACTGGATCACTTGACAAAAATGTACGTGGTCACAGGTAGAGCATGCACTCGAGTCAGGAAATGAATCAGAGAACCAAACACAGTATGGCAGGAAAACTAATCACTGCTTCACCATATCTTCTTATATATTGTTAAAATCACTTAATCACTCTTCTTAAATAAAGAAGTCTCCATGCATTTTTAATTTAAGAATGTGCTGCATTACAGGGAAAACATTTTTAAATAGCCCACGGTCACTTAGAGTGGACAATAATTGCTGTGTTACACCTCTCACTAAGCAGCTAAAACCTTATGCTGTAGACAACAACAGTACCTTCAGCTATCTGTCAAATCACCACAAACCTTTCACAATAATAATGCAAATATTTTTAACAATACTTAAATATTCTTTCTTTGTGACTTCTAAGAAAATCAGTTTCACACCATGGTTCACAAAACCCAGTTTCTTGTATGCAAACAGTGAACTATACCACATCACTACTTATATCAAAATAAAAAATGGAAGAGTCATAGGTCAGTCATAATAAATTAAGCATGCCCTTAACATAACTGGTAAAGAGCAGTTTAAAACCTGCAAAACACACACAGTAATTTATATACTTATTATCTGGGCCTGTGCAGACATGAAAAAAGTTGTCTTTATTTTTTTTTTAAAGGATAAAAGGTCACACTCTACTAACTGCTGTGTATTAACAGTAGTGCATAGTTACTTTGTGAGTTATAGTGTTAACTGCTATGTCCTGCCAGGTTAGGTCTCTCATGCTTGACCCTTATGGCAAACGTGCACATGTATGTATATAACATCATAACTCTCTCTGTGCAGTTCTGCTGTAATATATTTGTAATAAGTGTAAAATGCCTCATTGCTCATAACAAACGGGCATCTTCAGAGTCAAAGACTTTCGTGCTCAAACCCCCATTTAAATATGTAATTGCCATCAATATGCTAATTGATAAATAAACATTACCACATTTAAAACGCCTACATGTCCAATAACTAACAGCTTCCTTTCAATAAAAACAACTTTAATATGACAAATATATATGCTTATAATAAGAAATTTATAATGAATATACTGTATATCTGTTAATGTGTTGTCATAAAATAACACAGCCCCCAATAAAAATGTACATAGATAATAAATGTTTGGATATATAAATATATACAATAAATAAAATAAAATAAAAAAATGTCATAAGCACCAAATTTCTAGCCAATTGAGGCACTACTCATATTTGTTTAACCCTTTGTTTCAAAATACCTGAAACTGAAATACAGGCATTAATGCCAGGTTCCTGTTAAGCATTAAGCTTCAATTAAGATTCAATTGCTACTTAGCCTCCTTCACTTCTTCCTCAATTTTAGGATCACCATCTCTTTCATTGTTTACTTTGGCAATTATAAAAAAATACAAATCTTTTAAAATTCACATGTGCTATGAATATACAGAGCACTGCTCCATTTCTTATTTTTTATGTCTGATGTGCTCTGCTATCCCATCTGTTAATGTCTGGGTAGTTTTTCCTACATAATATCCTGGATGTATTATTTATTTATTGACACATGTTGACATTTGTTGACCAGTAAAGTCCATTGGGCCAATGACCCATTTTCAGTGGAGGCCCGGGGAGAAAAGCTCTATACAGTCACATAAATTTTTACATAACATCAGCTTAACTTTAAAAGTCAAGAAAGCTTTTACACAATACAAATTGAAGTAGATATACACGACAAATACATATTATAGAGGTATACAATACAAGAAAATAAACCTAGTGTGTTAGATTTTTAGTAATTCTGTTTACATATTCTCATAAGTAAGAATACTCTTTAATTCTGCTTATTCAGCTACAAAAATAAAGAAAGCAAGACAGATTGGATACGAAGAGTGATGGTGTAAATTGCAGTTATATTAAGTTAGTAAAAGTATTTATAGTGTATAGTGGCCAAAACATTTAAGGTGGTTTAATTATATGACTACAAGAACAGACAAGGTTATTGAGATAGTGTTCTTTTAGTGCAAATTTAAATGTTTTTAAAGAGTCTAGTCGAGTAAGAGAGAGAGAGAGCACATTCCAAAGTTTGGCAATGGCATGGGAATAGACACATTGTCCATCTCTTTTGTTGGGTTTAGTTATGGTTAAGAGTTGTTTGTTAGAGGACCTAAGATGTCAAGTAGGGGTGTGTGTTTGTATTATAGTTTGAAGGGATGGGCAGACGTTTGGATTATTTAGTAGTTTATGGGTGAGAGTAAGTTGGGAGTAATGTAGGTAATGAGGGAACTCAAACCAGTTTGTAGATTTAATGGCCAGGCAAGGAGGGTAGCAGTGAACTATTAGCTAGTTTCAACTTGGTAGACTTGTCCAAACAGAGTTTATGCCTATAGAAATTGCCAAGCTTAATATGGGTCTTTTTGATTGAGTTGTGTATATGATTCTCAAAGGATAGTTTGTCATCAATTGTGATGCCAAGTAGTTTGGCTGTTTTTACAATTTCAATTTCTGTATTGTTTTGAGAGTATATTTTAAAGTCTAGAGTTAGAAGTTTGGTTGTGAAGAGTAAAAGTTTAGATTTTTTGGGATTAAATAGCAGTTGAGCTTCGTTAAGCCAGGATTCGATGGAAGTAAATGCATTTTGTGTTAACTTTAGGAGATCTGAGATGTCGTTAGAGGATGTAATTATTGTTGAATTGTCCGTGTATTGAATGAGTGTACTTTGCAGGGATGCTTTATGAAGATTATTAATAAATATGTTAAAAAGCAAGGGCTCATGAACAGACCCTTGAGGAATGCCAGTGGTGTTGTTGAGTAGGTAATCAGATTGCTTACTTTGCCATCTAACAGATTGTTTTCTGTTGTGTAGATAGTTATGGAACCAGAATAGCATGTATGGGGAGCAGTTTACAGTCTCAAGTTGTAAAAGCAGTTTTGAGTGGGACACTGTATCAAAAGCTTTTGCTAGGTCTAGTAGGATCATTGATGTTAGTAGGCCTGCATCAAGAACTTTGTATACAGTGTTGGTAAATGACAGTAAGGCTGCTGTTGTGCTGTGTGCTGGCCAAAAACCCAGATGGGTGGGTGCGAGTAGGTTATTGTCTGTGAGATGTTTTAGCAATTGAGAATAAATACACTTTTTTCTAAAATTTTAGATAGAGATGAAAGTATGGAGATGGGCCAGTAGTTAGATAGATCACTGGTGTTACCGCCTTTGTGAAGGGGAGTAATTGGGTTTTTCCATAGTTGTGGGACATATGATTCAGAGATTGATCAGTTAATGAGAATGCTAATTGGAAGAGCTATAGAATCTGCTGCAACTTTTAGATATTCAGCTGGAAAAGTATACAGTTTTTGTATCATTTTTTTTAACAAACAACATAGTGATTTTAACTGTATACTTTTACTAGTATGAAGAATGGTATAAGAAAAGCTGCACATTTTAACAGGTTTCTAGTAAAATTATGTTTTCTTAGTACAGACAGGATTTAAAGGGTTTTAAACATATTATGTATGTGTGACACTTTTAAGAAAGTCCTTGAGTTTAATTAATGACATCATTATTTGGTTGTATAAATTTAGCACTGGTGGAAAATGTTTTAGATTCTGATGAAGTCCCTGCTACAGGGGATGAAAGCGCTCAGTCGTTGTGTTTGGTGGTCAAAATAAACTTATTTAGTAAATTTACAAATTTTCTGGGTCCTGCAGTTGTTTGTAAATTGTCACCCACATTGGGGTGCATGGGGGGCATAGCCCCCCACATCGTTTGGATATATATATTAAAGTTAGAAAAGAGTAATTTATTGAAATTGCAAGTATGCATGTGTATAGTTCAAAATATTTAAAATAGATGGGGGGCTACACCCCCACCCCCCACAATGTGGGGTGTGGTGCCCCCCACCCCCTTTACTATATATTCTAACTCCAGGGCCACACTACAGTGGGGAAAAGGCCATATATAATGTTCAGTGAAATGTGTTTCAGAGAATTGTGTTTTCAATTAATTGAGCTTTCAGTGAATTATGCACAGTCAAATGTGTTTCAGTGAAATGTGCTTTCAGTGAATAGTCTTATTCCCATATATACACACACACACACACACACACACACACACACACACACACACACACAAACAAAACAGTCTTCTATTTACAGTGTTGAAATGCACATGGTCAAATGTCAGCTTTATACACTGAAGATTAGTACATTGAGCTATGCAGATGCTTGGTCTTATCCATTTCTTTTGGCTTGTAAGTATAAGTGAATCGGTGCTTTATATTCACTTAATTTTCTTGTTTTAGCAGGGTAAGTGATTGTTTTGTGATAAATCATATGCCTTGCTACACTTTTGTAGTGTAATTGAGTCTTTCCTTCAGTTTTACTTACATTACTTTTTGATTTTGGCACTATGAGTGGTCTGTGTGAGATTGTATATAGTGGGTTACAGCAGTTTTCCTTTTTCCCCACTGTTGTGCAATCTTGGAGTAAGTATATTAAAGTAGGAGTGGTTTGATGATGCATTGTTTTATGCATTTTTTATTAGTTTTTATAATTTAGGTTGGGTCCACTGTATTTTGTTTGATATATCAAAAATACAGTCCTCCCAGAGTGTACAAGTTAATCTACATTAATATCTAGTTCATGCAGTCCAAAGATTAAATCCAAAAATGCCCTGCTTTTCTCCATGTTACTTCCACCTTTGATCACTGCTTACATTAATAATGTCACACAAACATCACTGTGCCTTCAGCTATTTCATCTATATTCCTTACACCCAGCTTAAAAGTGTATATCTATGATCAGGTAGAAGATGCCCATTTAAGCTGTGCAATCCAAACACCTTAGCGTAAATTTACTATTTTCTTGCATGGCCTTCTATATCTTACCCTGAAATCTTCCAATTACTTCCTACCAAGTACAATGAAAGTAACGTAAATTCCTTGTCTACCCTTGTACCTCAGACTAAATTCACATTGACCAAAAGCAGTGTCACTGGCACAACAGGTAGCATATGTGCCTTTTGATGCAGAAGGCTGCAGGTTCTATTCCACACCAGGTGAGTTGATTATTGACAGTGCAATGCAGCATAAGAAGGTGCTGCACTCCTGAGTCGTACCATCTTTTGGATGAGACATTAAATCGAGGCCCCATCTGCTTGAATTTGTGGTAACTCAGATGGATGTCAACAATCCCATGGCACCTATAGAAAAGAAAAGGGGAAGTTCTACAAAGCCCTGGCCAAATTTCCAATAGTAGTATAAATACCACCTCAGATCTCGCCTGAAAATTTGATAATAGCATGGTAGGACTAACCCGGTCAGCAAAGGATAAACAAACAAATAAAATAAAATAAAAAAATGTACTTAGGCCAAGATTGTCTCTTAATTTTTCAACATACTGACTCATCCTACATGTGGTGCCAAAATCATCATGACCCAAATGCACTATTGGTCCATTGCATCTAACATTCAAACATGACAAAATAAAGCAAGCATCTTCAGGTTTTATAGTCAGTAAAAGTTCTTTTGGCTGTTATATTCCCCTTTTCACACCTACTATGCAAAACTGTTGCCAGCGTGATTTTCCTGCAAATTAAAATAGCTATTGAAATTGTGGCCCACCTCTGTAACACAGACGATAAATTTCTGCCTGTGACCCAGACGAACCAAGACCATTTAGTGACTCACTAAGCTGGAGAGACTAGGGTGGAGTGGGTAACTGATGTGCAGTTCATGCAGATGTGCTGCACTAGAAGAGAGTTGTGGTGACTCCTCCCCCTTCTGTGGTAACCTGGTGCACCAGGGCAGTAGGATAAGCAATTCTCACAAAAACTGGCTACAGGGGGTGAAGGGACAGAGACATACTCTCAACTGTACAGATTTTCGCAGAATGTCCAGATTTTTGCCTCATATTTTAGGTCTGTTCCTCCTAAAATCTATACTTTTCTGGCAAATAGCTCAGGATTGAAGTCATTAAATAATGACAAACATTTGAGTTTAAGACTCCACATCCCTCATGGAGAACCTATTATTCTATCAACTTTAAAAAATGGAAGAAACGGGGAGAGTACAAACCAATAACAAAACAGTAAATTCCCCATAATACAGGAACCAATAAAGGCAGTCCCACAGCTCTGTAGTTCAACAGTTCTTTTTCAAGACTCTGCAGTCCATAAAGATTAAAAAGTGGTTTATTGAATGAAAAAAGACAAGCAATACATCAAAGATTAAGCGCTTTCATTTCCAAAGCTGGAAACTTCATCAGAATAAGTGTTGTTGCTCTACCGAATCTTTTATACATCCTAATGTTAATTGGATCCAATTTTCTGTTTAAAATCTGTCCCTATTTCTCCCCCCATCATTTTATGCTTTGTCCAGATTTTTTGCTCTAAGAGGTTTGGACAGAGATGTGAGTGAGTAGGCCTATTTAAGCTAGCAATAGTAACTTTGTTGGTAATATGTCAAGAAGTGGGCACACATCCATACTGGTGGCATAGTTGGTCCCTCCACAGTTATTTGGAACCCCACATTGCCATCTAGAGTGGGGTTTGCACTGCATTACAAAATGTCCTAATGGCTGCTAGAATGATGACTCCATAATTGTTTTTTTACATCAAGGGCAACAAATGGGCCAGGAACAGCTCTTACCCTGAGAGTAGCAAATGCATCTAATGGTCAGCGGGCAGCAGGCTACCAAAAACACACAAACAACAAAAAAAATCTAATTTCTATAAACATATAATAGCACAACAAAAGGCTACCAAAACACACACACAACAAAAAAATCAAATTTCTATAAACATATAATAGCACAACAAACCTATTAAGTTCCTTATCCCACAGGCAATTCAGTAGCAACACCACTCCAGTAAATATATCCTATTTTTCCAGCATCATTTGCACATCAGTAAAGAGATGTAAAGACATATCAAAAGATCATTATTACTAGCAGTGAGCCCTAATTATATTGAAGTACAAATGCATGTTAAGTCTCCAGATCAGCCTTCATTTCAGCTCATATTCTCACTTATGGATACTTGTGGATCCCTAGGATCTGCCCTGTGGTTCCCCCATCCTGTACCCATATGACGCACAAGTTTATCTACTGGAGCAAGAGCTTTATGGTGCATGCTTCTCTGGTGGAGGCAAGTGTCATTGATGAGGAGCAAACCAGCCTACTGATCATGTGGACAGTCCCCGCCCTTCAGCAGCTTTTGCAATCCATAATTATTACACTTGAGAGGTGCATGTTGGGAACTGTGCAGATGCAAACCCTAACTAGCTCATTGCTACACAGATTGGGCACACTATGTTCTTGGCTGTGAATGAAATACTTGGAATTATGTGTCCTCACAGTGGTAAGCCAAGCATCACCATCCTCCCAAGGATCCTTGTGGTGATGTTGACCACTAACTCCTGTCCTCCTTTGCCAAGTCTCTCCAGTACCCACACAATTGGTACAGTATGGGTTATCTGGGGTATGCTCAGCACATTACCATTCTGAATCTCATGTTCCAGCATGTGGTGCACCCTTCTGTAATCTGTCTTTTTAGAACCGCAATATCAGCATATGCAACTCTTAAAACTCATTGTGCGATTCTATTTCAGAAGCTAATAAAAGTTAGTCTAAATGATGGACTGCTAATGCCAAGCACAATCCCTCCTTAAGCTTACTGCAGTCATGAAATAAAATTTTCAAAATCCAAACTTGCAAAAATGCAGCCTCTAAGCTTACACTGTTAGATCTAAAAATGGCCACCTTGAATAAAACCCCATTTCTTAATTAATCCTAAATGTCAGTCACATAATAACAGACTCCATTTCATTCTTTGTTCACTAAGAGTCCTGCAACTGAAAAAATGAACTTACTCTTAGCTTCCTTAACAATATATTTTGGTTAAAACAAATGACCTATAACTTGAAACTTACATCCTACCTTGTTAGGATTAAGTCACAAAGGCAAACACCTAAAAACTCCAACACAGCTATACCACATTAAAACATCTCCTTTAATGTTACATTTTTAGAACTGAAGTCTCCATAATCTCTTCCATTCACTGCAGGGAGCTGCTGTTACCCCTTCAACATAAACAACTCACACAGTTTCAAAGTCAAACCACCAAAAAAGCTGTTTCTCTTCCCAACCTCCATATTCCTTTAGGTTTTCATACATTACAGGCATTCACTGCAAGCTTCAGCCATTAACTTTTTTGTACTTTGACCTGCCTTATACCCAAAAAAAGACTACCCCTGAATTGATTCTTAACCTTTATTCTTTTTTCAATCTTTCTCACTCCACATCAGGAACAATATGCTGTCCCTCTCCCATCTCCATGAATTTATCACTCCATATCCCTTCACATCTTACAGCTTTTGCTACTTTAGGAAAAGCACAGACACATGTGCAATGATATGCTGTATTGTGGTTATCTGTATGTTCCAATATTAGACAAACTTGCAGCTCCATGCTGTATACAAGATCATTTATTAGACTAGTGGATCTGCATGTGGTAATGCCTTTTCAATATAAACACTTATTTCAACAAGCAGCTGCTTGCAACAGATGATAAATTAAGTTAGCTCACAGGCAGACATTTTTGCCCATGAATACCTGCCTGCCTGCTCTAATAAAAATGTAAGTAAATTGTGGAGGGAAAGTTAGAAGTTTACATTATGTTTTGTGAGTGAAAGAAGGGGAGTTCAAAAAAGGATATGAGCTATGTAGGTTAGGGGCAGGGATATTTACGTGAAGGGTGGGAATAGCTGTGCCCTCTCTCTTCTCCCAAGCATTTAGCTCTTTTGTTTGTTTGTTTTGGCCTGGGGAGCTTGGAGGCTTAATTGTCAGATATCGAGGCTGCCATTTCTCCATTCCCATTCCAGGGTCTGATGGATATAGCAGGGGTGACCAGCATATTTACACTGTAAAGAAGGGTCAGTGGCTCAAGAATCAGTGGTTGGAAGTGCCTCTTCTAAATTTTACTGTATGAATCATTGCAGGTGAATATTTGGGACAAACCCACTGATGTTCTACTATCTTTTCCCTGTTTATGAGATGCTGTTTACTTGATTATTTACTATCGTTATGCTTTTATTAATTAGCATTAATTAGAGTGCAACTTAGTATGTTTTTGTGTTTGGGCTATGGGATTCATGGTCATTATTTAACTTTTCAAAATGAAAATGCCTAGTTATTATGCTTTTACATAATCATGTCATGCTTTATCATTTAAAAGTCAGTCTTGTACTACCAAAAACATACTTAAATATTATAATTTCTGAGTATCTTAATCCATAAGAAAAGTCTTATTGACTCCCTGTCATTCAAACCACACCCTACATTTGTTGCCTGGCTGCTGTACTATAGTCTCTGTATACAATAATGAGACTGTATCTTCTTCTGCCAAATTAGATATTTCTAAATTACAAATGCAGGAAAAAGTGACTTTGCACATATTATCCGTCTCACTTTCATGCATCATCAAACTTTTTATTCTATATTATATTTATTAGCACTTCTCATTTGCTTGAGAATATGTAGACCTAACTGTTTTACTTGCATAAAAGTTAACTGGTAAACCCAGTCACATATATAACAAGTGTTGGAATTGCATTCATTGCATTTACTTATGTATGTAATTCTTCAGTATGGTTGGATTCTCAGAAACAGTACCTGTTGTAAGAATGAACAAGCAGAATTGTTGAAACACTTAAAGGTCCTACATTCTAAAAATGTTCAAAGCATAATTATTAGGTTATTTTTGATATTACAAAATGTTGACGTGCCTTATTTCTTATGTAACTAGGGCATTTATTCCACTAATTTTTGCTGCTTTCTGCTTACATTCCTAAAAATTCCAGTTACATTTTGTAATACCATCTTGCTTTCTGCTTCTGTTGTTGTAACTGTTGTAAAGTCTTAAAACATTGTTATTTATTGGCATTTGTTCACCATGAAAGTCCACGTCAGCAGAGTCCTTTTTTAGTGGAGGCCAAACATTAACCATATTGTTAGAAATTATATATATAACAAGAGTGAATGCTGGTACCTACATAATTATAGTATCTGCCTTATTTCTGGACATGCAGTTAAAGCATTAAAAGAACAGCTTCCAAAAGCTCATGTGCATGCAGGTATTATATATTTTCTGTGATTATAAAACTTTTCATTTGTCCGACTCTCTTATAAATAAACTGTGTCATTGCACCCCTTGGTTTTATAACTTTTCTCATCTCAAATCAACAAATCCCAGTTACATTTTATAACAGCTTCTATGCCCGTAGTAGTATTACTGGAAGCAATGCGGAATCTGTGATCACTATTATTAACAACATCGATTCTGCTACAAGACGTACTATCACCTGCATAATTATAGTCTCTACTTCATTTCACAAATGCTCATAACTCTGATTTCTAGCCATCAACTTAATTATTTCTGAAACCATTTCTTTAGATGATTATTCAAAGTCACATCTCCTTGCAATATGCAAAATAGGTCTTTTAGGTATAACCCTGCATGCTGACTTACATGACAGCTGTCAAAACATGAGCTTCTATTTGCTTTTAAGTGTTTTATTATTAGTTTTACTCTGAACTCTCCTTTCATATTTATATAAAACCATATCCAGAAATTGGTATTTCATTATAAGTATATATGGATTCAAAATTTATAGGTGAAAAATGGATTCCTATATATGTAAAAACATTTTTGAAGTAAAATCTTTTTCTGGTAAATAATGTAAAGTACTCATCTATATAATAATTTATTTTATTTGTTTGCTAACTAGTGAACTGGTCATCATAAATCTTTTACAACAATATCCTGGACCACAATGCAAGGGCAAACAGAACATGTATGGACATGTTAGAGTAATTATTCAACCAGTATTTTTTTTGGAGGTTGGAGAATATAAGGGTAGCCAGACAAAACCCCATAGAAACAAGAGGAGAACATGTAAAGTTCATGGAGACAGTAACAAGAGTACAAAACTGAATCTCAGGTCTGGAGCACTAAGACAGTTGTCGCAATGACTGAACCACTGTGTTACTCTTGAAGAAATGCTGGCAATAACAAACAGTGCTGAACTTGGGCAGGACTTTTGAGATTAGGGTGTAGGTTCTTCCATCTCTTACTTGAAAATTGTGAGGATGACTATGCCTATCACTGGGCTAGGAGGGTACTTCTACAGCCATGAAATGCTGAGACATAACAAGGTCTGTCCAGTCTTCATATGTAAACAAAGCCTTTTCTTTATTGAAGAAAAGTCATTATTAAATTTATAATAAACAAAGTACTCTTATAATCAGTACAGGCCATTAGGCGTACAGAATGCTGGAGTCATAGATGACCAAATAACAGTGTATTTGTTTTGATGTAAATAATAAAACAAGTCTTCAAATTAAAACATGGGATGCAATCATATAAAAACTATAAGTTCTATAATACCGCAAAATAATTAGTAATATATATATATATATATATATATATATATATATATATATATATATATATATATATATATATATAAACAAATATGTTTTTAACCAATCTCAGTGCCCTGACAGTGTGTTTATATGCAGAAAATGTACATTTCTTGATAGCATGTATATAATTAGATATTACAACTTCTTAAAATTGAAAAGAAAATATATTGCACCCTAAGCTAATTTGACGTCTTAGCAACAGCTTCTTCTTGACAATATTTATAATATTTAGCAAAACAAAAATACAGTCTTGCCCAGACATTATGAGATTAAAAGGGTGGCATATACAAACTCTTTTAGCCATTTAGTTTTTAAATACTAATGCATCCATGCAGCCAGCTACATTCAAGAAATTATACTACATCACAGTACTCTATTTATCAGTGACTATCTCTTTAACTGACTTTCAACCTTGTGTTTAAAAGAACTTAAACAGAGGTTTCAGTATCAGCAAATACATTTGTATAGCATCAAAATAAATCCCCTTGTCCATAATATCAACAGCTCTACCCTTATTACTACTTAGTAATCATTTTAATGTACTAAGGCAGTCATATCAGCAGTTATAAAATTTACCCAGGGAATGAATAGCCTCTTTGTCAGTTATTTATATTTATATAAGCCTTAATACATTATGAAACTTAATCATCTGAAAGTAAAAACAAAGCTTCTTGAAAATACAACGTGAACTGAATTATATACATGCCCTGAAAAATAAAGGACCCGTTGCTGAGCCCTGCAGTGCCACATATCTTAGGGTGTGCCTCTTGGATGTGTTAATCCAAGCAAATGCACGCTGAAGCAGTCCCACTGGGTGAGAGATGATCCAAGTGAGAACAGTGTTACAAAACCAACAGAGCTAAATCTCATGGTCAGCAGCAATAAAAGGTGTTGACAGGTCAAGGATGACTAAGAAGGAAATTAAACAATGATTTCTTGCCATCAGATCACACACACACAAGCCATAAAATTACTATATGTGTACTATGTTTAGAGTGAAAGGTGGACTGGAAACTATCATGGAGACCATGAGATCTTAAACTGGAATTCTTAATTTACTCCATTTTTTAAACAATTTTTCACATAAAATGAATAGAACTGGGGAATGGTTTTGTGAATAAAAAAGATCGAAGGATATCTTCTTTAATAAAGGGTAAGTAAGGCTTCTTTTAAAGCAAGTGGAAAAAGATGTCTTTTTATCGCACACTTACATTCTAGAAAATATTTGTCTGGGTGTCATTTCATCTAAAAGTATCAAAGACTTGCTTGTATTTATTTCAGCAGTCACCAAATACAGGAATTTCACAGGAACTGACAGGTTGACATCTTGACATGTCAAGCACTACATATACATATACCAAGGGTGATGATTCTGGATGCCATTAATATGGAAGTCATGTCTACGGTTGAAACATTTGTAGGAGAAAACAATCCATTATCTTTTCATTCAAATACTGTCCCCTGAGCATCTCCAGTAACTGCAGACATCTACTTCAAGTAATAGTGGCTACCTGCTGTCTTACAGCCTGAAGCATTCTTGTCATGGTCTTGGATGACACGGGGGAATCGGTGAGTTGATGTGCGGCCAAACTACCTTCTTCTTGTTGAGGACAAAACTGCATTATATACAAATACTTATGTAAACTGGTATTCCAAATAGGAAAGAAGACTTTCTTAGATTTATTAAAGAACACATATGCAAAGAGCCTACATCATTTTACAAATTGTCTAAAAGTAGTGTGACAGACTCCATAATCATTGCATTATCCACTGGCTCATCTATCCTATTTGGAATCTAATTTTGAGCCATTGTAGCAAGTTACTATATTAGCATTACAATCTTGCCCAATTTCAGAAAATGTAAAATGTTTCAACTAAAAATTATTCCCGCACTTAACATCTTATTCAGTCCTTTTACTCTTTCTCTTTTTATTGGTATAAGGTATATGGGCAAGGACTTATGCCTAACCAAATTCTTATCCAGTAAACAAATCATATCCTTTAAACGTGTTCTTGTAAGTCTGCATGTTTTAAAACAGAAGATCTAAAGCATGGCATAATGTTTTAAAATGTTTCTCAGCTAAGCTATAACTGCTTTGCTTATATAATAAACATGTTATTGTTCCAACTTTCATTGTGCAGAAAATTATTTTCATATAGCCTGCCTTGTTAAATTGTCATTCAGTTTTGTAAAGAAGTCATTGTTTTCTGCACCAAAAGTAGGTTATTTCAGTCAATTTTAAGCTTATGGGTCCCAAGCTCGCAGCATGCTACATGTAACTCCCTGGCAATAAAAGCATCCAAACTCTAATAAAGTGCAATTCAACACAGTTAAAAGAATTTCCATCCAGCTATAAGCTTGTAATATTGCAACTTCTTATCATTATCAAATTCGCCTGTATCAGGTACACTAACATAAAATTTTGATCAACCCCAGGTTCTAGTAACCAGTTTTTTAGTCCCTCCTATATCTTTGTAGTAGTCTAGTTCAAAAGAATGACAATTTATATTGTCAAAACCCATACGATTGAGACCATATGGGTGACATTTAAAATCTCAAACTGTTTTGACTGAGACTGTGGTACAGTGAGGAGAGTGGAATGTGCCCTTTTCTTCATTTTATATATATATATATATATATATATATATATATACTTAGGTGTTGTTGGGCTGTTGTGTGCCTTGTTTGTGGGTTTTCAAATGTAAAATGTTGACCATATGGTTTTGATCACATGGGTTTTGACATTTTACATGGACAATCTTCTCAACTGGATCCCTTTGCAGACATAACCTCTTATGGATCACTGTTCCATCAGTCCCCCATGTGTTCTACAACATAAGTTCCATTTTTATTTTCGTGTTACATTCTCTCACTCTCTCTTCCACATACGTACTATGTGCTAGATATTCCACCAAAGATATATATATATATATATATATATATATATATATATATATATATATATATATATAAACTATTAAAAATATTAAATAATAATAAACCATAACCCTTTCTTGCAATCCCCTATAGAGAAGTGAGAAGAATTATAAATTGCATTCATTTAACAGGTTTTTAGCACAGTGGTCTTTTTATACTAATTTTGTGTCATTTCATTCCTGTTCTTTTTTTTTTCTTTTTACATGGTTTTCCTTTCTCCCAATGAGTTGCACTTTACTTTTCTTAAATTAGAATGTTCGGTTTGTGATGTTTCTTTCAAATTCCAACCATTATATTCCATGAAAGGTAATTTATTGTTCTCTTTTTCCTTAAATCTTTATATTACTGCTCTTCTGTAATGCCTTAATTATGTCCACTTCAGTATTTAAGTCTTCTTCTCCTTCATTAATTTGCTTTCTTCATATTCTGCACTGCTTTTTTAATTTGAACTGTTGTGTGTGTGTGTTTGTACAGGCACACACACACAAATATGTATGTATGTGCATATGTATTTCTGAGTGTGTGTACATGTGCATATTTGTCTATAAATAGATATAGCTGCATCTCTCTCTTTCTGTGTGTGTGTGTGTGTGTGTGTGTATATGTGTATATATATATATATATATATATATATATATATATATATATATATATATATATGTATCTGGATGTGTGTGCATGTGCACACTCAGATACATACAGTCACACACACATGTGCCAAGGCTCTGCCAGCTTAGCAGGATTACCATATAATCCAGTTGTTCCCCTCAGAGATAATAGTCCTATGTCCATTTAACCCATTAGTTTATCCTTTGGAGTCAGGGTAAATTGGCTAATGTGATCCCATCATCCATTGCAGGAATCTGTCATTTTTCCTTATGATTCAAACCTCACACTGTGGGCATTCCTGCACCCCTGTGGTATTTCCAAAGGACAGTGTACAATGGGCATCGTTTACTGGTGTGTCTCCATTTCATAAGATGCATTCCCTCAGTCACCCTGCCCCCATGAAAGCTAACCACCTCCAGGAATCTCCAGTCTCCTTTGGTGATTCCTGGAAAATATCACACTTTCAGCATTTTGTTTCTCAGTTCTGTCCTGACAGGGAGGTCAGAAGGCTCTGAACAGGATTTCTAGCACCTAAGTTGACCACTGAGCTGTGGTTCGTGGTGGGGTAATTAAGGTTTTATCTCTGTCAGCTGAGCTGTCCAGCCATTTGTGCATTGAAGTTAGTCATTCGTCCATTTAATTTTAATTGATCTATAATGCTCTGCCTCACTGGAGATCGGGGGTCTACCCTTGCAGTCAGTGTGTATAAGCCAGCAAATTAGTCAAGTGATGTTATTTTTTTTTAAATTCCCATTTTGCTTCATCATTTCTACTTAAGTTGTTATTTTCACACTGTCATCATATTTCACAGAGCACGCATTATTATTATTGCATCCCATATATAAACAGTAAATTGTTGAAGCCTGAATATGGAAGCATAAGGTACCCACTGTTTTGTATTTCTGTCCTACTGAATTCCAGACTTCATGTTCCCGTTCAGATTTTCAACTACTCCCATAGCCAGATTAATTTACCATTGTGTTTACTATGTTTCTGGATCTATAGTTTGTCCTTTATCTTTTGGAAGGATTTACTAAAATAAAGATTTGAGATGATTTCTTATCAGGCCTTACTAAGATTATTTGATGTATTTGAGGAAAACCACTGTAAATCAGTCATGCAAGATTCTCATTTAGAAAACATTTTGCTTTGGTATTCTGACTATGCTGTTCTCAGGCATTTTTCTTCTTTATCTGCTAAGACGTGCAAGGTTGTCTACATTTGTTATGACTGTCTTGGTCTTTTATATATTTATATCTGCATGATTATCTCACCATTGCATGAACTGTCACTTCAGTGAATATAAAAAGACTGATCTTAGATTCATCGTGATAGTGTACATCACTGGCAGAATAATGTAAAAACCTTAGAATCAAGCTTGAAATCTTTTTCAGGCAGACAAGATCCACTGTATCTGCAAGTAAAAGGCTATTCCCAGCTCCATGATTCTGTGCTTACTGTTATTCACTCTTCGGGGAAGGAGATAAATCATTACTCCAAGGTTTCCTCATTTCAGAAGTAGTATAGCCACAACATGTGACTAACCTTCGTTTAATTGAAATGTTCCAGTTCATAATGTCTTCACTTTACTGGCATGGTTAACTTCTATCCCAACAAAATCTTTCCTCAGTTCTTTTTTATTGGTTGTTGCATACTCCACAAGACCCTTTTTAGCCTTAGTTTGATAATATTTATCCATAACTTGTTCATACATTTATAATACCTTATTACAACTTTTGTCAGCATCTATATTGATATAGCTTGTGGTCATACTGGATATATAGGTGGTTCAGCATGGATATACACTCAACAAAGCTGCATTTAGTTTGATCCAATTTCACTTCTGTCTTTCCTTAATATTTGAAAATGAGTGTTTTATTTTTAAATTTCACACAAATCCATTAAACAGCCTCACCTCACCCTTAGAAAAATCAGATCTAAACATGCATTATGGTTCACCAATGATAACCATAAAATTCCTGAAACTAAGAGACAAAACCTGGACCCAATACCAAGAGACAAAAATCCTGTCAATTCTCTTTAAATATCACCAAATGCACAAAGTTGCAAAAACAACAAAATTAGATAGGACAAAAAAAAAACTACCATGCAACTATGCAATATAAACACCAAAACTACCAGAAATTTTGGAAAGCCTTTAACAAATTATTAAAATCAGGTCATAGTGCTGCCCCATCCACAGCAGAAACTGCCATAAACATTGCATCCTAGTTCAACTCTCATTTTCTTAATTATATCCTTTCACTTGTAAAAAATAAAGCTGTTGCTCTACTACCATGCCTACACACACTATAGGCAACCTTAACTCCTTTACTATAAAACCAACCAAAAACCAGTATCATAAAGGATCTCCTCTCTAAACTAAAGCCATTATCACTTGCAGCTGAGAAGATCCCCAATGAATTCCTCAAAATAGCATCAGCCACCATCTCTTACCCAATATCTATCTTAATCGATCTATAACAGAAAAGTATATCCGTAATCTGTGGACAGTCTCTTACATCATCCTCTGCACAATGGGTCTATATTAGATGAATGAAAGTTCATCTTACCGAACGCTCACATGAGCAAATATTGCGGAACTCGAAACCACAGTTGTGAGATCGCGGTACAGTGAAGATGGGAATATTTGCCCTTTCTTCACTGTAGTGCAATCTCAGATTTGGAAAATATATTTGGGGGGGGGGTGCAGCCCCCCCCCCCACAATTGCAGTTTCGAGTACCTGGATATTCGCTCATGTGAGCATTCGCTAAGATGAACTTTTGTTCATCTAGACCCTGCACAATGGTTATACATCCCCAGATTTCACAAACTATTTCCCCTTATACATATCCCTCAACCTCTTGGCTCAAGAAATCTGGACAAAGCCTTACATTATAGGGGGGACAAAGACACAAAGATAGGGACAGTGCTCTTACAAACTTAGAAAGTAGCTAGAATAACATGTTGTTTGTTAAAATGCATTTTTCTAAAGGATATGAAGTCTGAAACTCAAATGTATGTTATTATTTAGTAATTTCATTCCTCACATCATCCAAGTTATTTGCCAGTAAAACATGCATTTTATGAGGAACAGACCAAAATTTTGAGGCATAAATCTGGACATTCTGCAGAAATCTGTACAGTTGAGAGGTATGCCCCTATAGCAAAAATCCTTAAAAAAATGAATCCACTCACAACTACTTGATTACTAAGAAAAAAATAGCCTCCTAACCACATCCCAATACAGCTTTAGACCCAGACACAGTACCACTACTGCACTTGCCAGCTTTACCAACTCAATCAAGCAATCCAAAATTCTGGACAACTTGCATCCACCATCTTTCTTGATTTGTCCAACGCTTTTGATACTGTTTTACGTCAGAAACTACTCGGTGAGTTAGCCTCTGTAAATTTATCCCAAACAGCCCTTCACTGGTTTCAAAGCTACCTGTCTAACAGACAACAGGCAGTAAAGTGGCAAGATGAACTTTCGCCTCTACTGCCTATCTCTGTCGGTGTACCAAAGGGGTCCATACTCGGACCACTACCATTCATCATTTTCACCAACAAACTCCACTCAGCTTCCATACATGCAATCATTGTCCAATATGCAGACAACTTCTGTCTTATATGCGCAGCTCTGTCTTTTCCAGAACTCCTACAAACAACCCAAAAAGCCTTCCTTGACATTGAAAAATTCTTCTCTGACTCCCAGCTTATCTTTAACCCTAACAAAACTAAACTCATGTTCTTCATTGACAAAAAAGAAAATAATGTCTATATACAGCATTCATCAACTGCTCCACTAATAACCCCATTTAATACATCAAACTCCTTGGTATTAACCATCGACAACAATCTTAGATTTGATAAACAACTAGCTACTACCATGAAAAAGGTACACATCATACTAGGCTCAGTCTATAAAATCAAACCTTTCCTCAATAATACCACCAGAAAATCCATAGCAAATATCTGTTTACTCTACTCCCTTTTTTATGCCTCACCTATATTCACTAATCTTAGGATAACTGACTTAAGTAAGCTAGAATCTTGCTGCAACAAAATAGCAAAGTTTGCCACTGGCCTACCTAACAGATCACACAACTGCAGCTCACTGCACCAACTAAATGGGCTATAACTACCAAACCTACTAACTTTCAACCAACTAAATTTCACACATAATATTTTTCATCATCCTAGCAACTGTCCAGTTCTAAAATTCCTTATTCATCCCTACAGTAGCAAAAGATCCCCAAGAGCAACCAACAAACTTCTTCTAGAAGTAACCGAATCCAGCAATTACTATAGAGACTGCCTTATATCAAACAAGATATCCAAAATCTGGAACTCCATACCCCAATTATCAACACCAAAAACACATTAAAGTTTAAAACCCTTCTGAAGGAAAACCTCACCAACAAATGGCTCTTTTCCTGTACCAACCCTGGATGATCCTAGCGCCATTTTCACCCTCTTTCCCTTACGAATTTCTCTAATAGCTTTTCACTTTCACTCTCTCCTTTTTACTTCTATCCCACCCACTGTACCTTCCTAGACCTCCCCTTTACTTCTCTATTATCCACAAGCTTCCACAGTTTACTACACCTACTCTATTACTGGACTCCACTGCAGTATTACTCTAAAGCTCATATTGTATCCAGTTAGACTCACACTGCCAGTTTTTCCCTCCCCTATCATTTTGTATTACCTGCCTTCTTTATTCTGTACTACTACTACTGTTTACTAGACCTAAATCGATGTAAAATGGCTCATTCCCTGTCTAGTTGAAGTTTTTTAGGTACTCATCAAAACTCTAACTATGCTCACTAAGTTGTAACTCTGTCAGATATTGTAGATTGGAATTGTTGTTATTGACATGCCACCTATGCTTTATCGACCTGAGACATTTAGATTGCAAGTTTTTAAGAATGTGGAGCATGTCTCCATAAGTTGTAAATATACTTCACACTGTTACTAGAAGTTTTATGTTTATCGACATGAGTAACTATGCTGTATTTAATTATGACACGTTATTGTTTGCTCTTGTTAAGGTGGGGCTTATTTGTTTGTGTTAATCTGAAGCTTTTCTCTCTGGGCCCCCACTGAAAAGGGGCTCTTTTTCAGGCCAGTGGACCATCCCGGTAAAAAAATATAAAATAAAAAAATAAATAAAATAAAATTTCTAGCAGATGTATTACCAATATTAAAAAGGCTTTTGTGGTCATTAGCATAGTAAACACCAATTAACCTATAATATAGCTTAGAAGTTAGCCGATTTGGACAAAATAGGAGTTTACAAACTTGTATGTATATACTCGGACCAGAACTACCATGCCAAAAACAGTTTTAAGAGGACTTTTTGAGTTTACAGCATAGCTTGCAATGTTGATGTTATCTCTAATTTCCATAAAGCCTCAGGAAAAAAAAATCTTATTTGGTCAATCAGCAGATGATATTACTGTTAATTAAAATGTGGTAAAATAGGCTTTTATTTGAAACAGATAAATATTTATTATTCTTCATAAACTAAAGACTTTCACAAGAACAAGTAAGAAACAGACCTTAGCAACCAAACAATCCAATTCAAAAGGAAAAGACAAATGTAGAGAGAGAGACAAATACAAATAGAGACATTTAAAATGACCCTTGTCCTCTTTTTTATTTTACTTCCAAAACGCTCCTGAAAGGCAGAATTATCTCCTTCCATAGTATATTGAAATAACACATTTTCACTGACACAGCAATTGGTCAGTGCACTGCATTCTTTTCTCAATATTCTGAGTCTGTTAGCTAAGAAGTTAGAGTTATGACTTCTAATAATAGCTGTTTAGCTTCACAATCTGTAATTATTTTAAAGAAAGACAAAACCGCTAATATAAAACAATACACAGAAAATTAAAGGCACTTCTTTCATGGACGGTGTAACAACATTTGTATCATTTGCATTGTCTTTTATTAAAGCGAATAATTTATTTAATTTATCTTTTTATTTTATTTTGATTTGGCTTAGTTATCAATCAAAAGTCATGTCCCTGCTAATAATTGATGACATACACTCTCCAGTAACAGGGGACTACAGTGATGGAATGCACTCTCTGCATACCTGTCCTCTCCTCTAGGTGTAATATATCTACACTCTCACAGTGAGGGCTCCTGGAGTTGTTTGTCATACTGTCATCCTCCTATGTTGAGTGTGCTCCCACATTATATGCACCTCCAGCCAGGTGTAATGTACCTACGCTCTCACAATGCTGGCTCCTGGGTTGGTTTGGCAAGGGCATGGTATGGCCACTGCAGCTGGGAGGCAATGTGGCTCTCAAAGCCCTTTACTACCCAGCACATGACTTATCTCCACAATGCACCTTGCACTACTTTTATGATGCTCACTCAATAGATGTTCTACAGGCTTATGACATTCATTGATGATAAAGAGAGAATCTCTTGCCTTTGATGTTTGGAGGGACTGCTAATTACACATTAATAACTGTAGCGCTGTGGACATTTACATATTTTCCATAAAAATGTTTGGATTGACTGTTGTCTCTTGTTATCCTTCCCTGTTGCCCTCTGATCTTTTGAGCTCATTTTACTTTGCAAGGGTCATCAGTGGAATTAACAATTGCCCTATAAATGTCAGCTGTCCAGCTAGCACATTTTAATATTCAATTCAGTGTGTGT
This sequence comes from Protopterus annectens, assembly GCF_019279795.1. Classification (NCBI taxonomy): domain Eukaryota; kingdom Metazoa; phylum Chordata; order Ceratodontiformes; family Protopteridae; genus Protopterus; species Protopterus annectens. The sequence goes on from NC_056738.1 coordinate 448,208,968, forward strand.
GTGTGTGTGTGTGTGTGTGTGTGTGTGTGTGTGTGTGTGTGTGTGTGTGTGTGTGTGTGTGTGTGTGTGTGTGTGTGTGTGCGTGTGTGTTTGTCATTATACTAGTGCACTGAGGAAGCTTAATTCCATCTTAAACAATTAGAAACCTTTCTTGATGCACGTAGTCAACATCAGTTTTATATGTAGCTTTATCAAGATGATCTCCACCTCTGTACTCTTGACTGCATTATGCTTTCTAAATAGCAACAAAACCTGCTTGTCATGCTAAAACTTCTTTCACTAACATGTTATTCTAATGTCTTCACTTATGTTTTAACCTATTTTATCTTAATCTACTAATTCTTTCAGTGTATATTAATTCCATTTAGCCAGTATCTTGAAATTATTCATTATTATACTATGTTATGCACTTAACTTACTCAAACTTCCCTACAGAGCTATTCTCTAGATCTACCTGTAACTCTAATACTGTCCAGGTATTTACTCTATGAATATATTTTTTATTAGATTAGTATTACTAGTATAAATATATGATCAACAGCATTTAGTCAACCATTTTTTTTATTTACATCTTGTTTGTGCTGTAATTATTCTTTAATATAGATTTTCTTCCCAGGCCTTCATTGAAAATAGGTCTTACAGTGGCCCAGTCATACATTTCAAGTAACCAAATGCATATAAATAAATAGACAGTACTGGAGAATGGGATAAACTTTGTATGTGCAATTCCCCAGTTCTAGCAGTGATGCATTTATTTATTTATTTATTTATTGCATTTGTTTACTGGTAAAGTCCACTGGGCCTAAAAGAACCACTTTTCAGTGGTGGCCCAGGGATAAAAGCTCCAAAAGAACATAGATACAGAAAATATTAAACTTTAATTGGTACAAAAGTAGATACAGTATTGCACATAGTGATTACAGTAATATATACATAAAGCAGGAATTTAGATGGTTGCCAGATGAATTCAATCAGAGAGTTATAAACAGAGATATATAAATCAGAATTGTTGTACCAGTATCAACAAGTGATGAAAACTAATAATTATGGAGAAAATATCATCAGTCAGCAGTAGCAAAATGCATAGGAGTTTAGTTATCATATAAGGAAAAGGAGGAAATTAGGTTATAGAGCAGGTACATAGCCAGGACGAGTTGAGATGACTTTTCAGTATTTGTTTAAAGGTGGTGGTGCTGCCTGTGTTTCTTATAGATGGTGGAAGTGAGTTCCATACCTTGGCGATGGTGAAGGAATACAGGAGTTGACTAGTAGGTAATGTGGGCTTTTCTTCTTTTAGAAGTAGACGATTTTCAGATCTTAGTTGCCTGCTGGGTTGGTATTGGATGAGTATTGTTGAGAGAGCAGGACAGTCTATCGGTTTGTAGATTATTTTGTGCTCTGTAGTCAGTTGGGTGAATGAGAGGTGGTGGGGGAGTTCCAGCCAGCCTAATTGTTTCAGTGAGTTACAGTGGTGGGATGAGAATTTGGCCTTGTAACACATTTCAAGTTTGGAATTTGCAGAATTGTGGATATTAGTGAGGAGAGGGGCACCATAAAGGAGAGAGGGTAACAAAAAGGTAGTTGCAAGGGTTTGTCTAGTAGAGAGACTAAAAAAGTTTTGGTGCCTGTAGAGCATACTGAGCTTTTGGTGTGTTTTTATGATGTTATTATGTGTAGATCAAAGTTAAGGTTTTCATCTATAATAATGCCTAGTAGTTTAGTGTATGTGACAACTTCTGTAGTGGTATTGTCTTGGACTTGTATAGATAAGAGCTTTTTTATCTATGGGATTGGTTTAGAGGTAAAAAGTACTAGGTTTTTTTTTTTTTTTGATTTAAGGCAAGATGATTGTTAAGCATCTGAGATTTAATAGAGGAGAGGGCATTCTGAATGATTTGCTGGAATTCAGAGCTGGAATTTGGAGTGCATATTATTGCAGAGTTGTCAGCATACTGGATTACTGAGCATTGTGGGAGAGTGGAGTGAAAGTTGGTAATAAAGATGCTAAATAAGAGAGGACCAAGTATGGAGCCTTGGGGAACCCCTGAGGAAGTATTGAGGAAGGGAGAGTAAGATTGTTGGCATTTGGTGGATTTATACCTATTGGAGAGATAGCTATTGAGCCATTGTAGGATAGGTGAGGAAATGTGGAGTGTGGATAGTTTGGTGAGGAGGATGGTGTGAAAAATGTTATCAAAAGCTCTAGAGAGGGCTAGGAAAATAGAAGTGGTTATTTTGCCAGAATCCTGTGCCAGGTTGACTATATCTAGGAACGAGAAGAGGGCAGTTGTGGTGCTGTGTCCTGGTCTGAAACCATGCTGAGTGGGTAATAGAATTTGGTTTTCAAGTAGGTGGTTGAAGAGTTGGGCATGGATGCATTTTTCCAGTATTTTAGAGAGGGATGAGAGAATTGCTATTGGTGAAAGGTGTGTGATGGCTGTGTTGGTGCTGCCTTTGTGTAGGGAGAGAATGTATGCTTTTTTCCAGATGTCTGGTACTAGGGATTCTTTAATCGATCTGTTAATGAGTATGCTGATGGGATAAGCTACAGAGTTTGCAACTAGCTGCAGGAAAAGTGGGGGTAGATTGTCACGGGCCAGCGAACAGGGATTTAGCTTAAGTAAATTTTTTTTATTGTGGCAGTGGGTATGGGGGGAAAATTTTAGGTTGGTTTCGAGGGTAGGATTGTTTTCTGGCATGATTTGGTCATCAGCTGTCTTGGAGGTGGTGGTGTTAACTGTATGAAAGGTGGTAGTTAGGTTAGCTATGGTGTCAGTGAAGTAGGAACTGAAGAAGGTGACAAGTTCAGCTGGGGTTTTGTCTGGGTCAGGAGATGGGTTGCTTTGAGAGCCTCAGTGTGATAGTTGGTTAATGGAGGACCAGCATTTTTTGGGATTATCTTTATGTTGGTTTGTAAATGGAGGTGCTGGGCTTGTTTTATCTCTGGCTATTAGTCATTTTGCCTGGTAACGTAGTTGCTTGTATTGTACTTGAGTTGAGGGGTCTTTGTTTTCTGCCGCGATTTCCAGATTGTATTCCTTGTGGACACTTTGGTGGATTTTGAGAGCCAGCTTGCATGGTTATGTTTTATCCATTTTTGGTGGGTGGATGCTTGCCTATTTAGGATGTTTAGGAATGTTGAGTTAAAAATTCAGCAGCCTCATTAAATGGTAGGGATTTGAGAGGTTCCTAATTTACTTTGGCTAAGGTTTCATTAAATATGGATGGTTGCAACTTATTACTGGGTAGCATGCCTGCAGTGGTGATATTGTTAGGGTTGGACATTAATAACCAGTCTATTGTGGAACCCCAGTTGTTATTCTTGTGGGGTCTGGTGATGCCTTGAATTAGTTGGGAGATGTTGTAAAGGTTTATGTTTTTTGAGGGGTACTTTTGGGCAAAGTCTAGCCAATCAATATTTACATCACCTAGGATGTTGATTTCATTATCTATGTTTTGGGATGTCCAGGCAAGTATATTCTCTAATATTGGTATGTTGTTTCCTGAAGGAATATACAGAGCAATTATGCAAATGTTTTTATGTCTGTTAAGTTTTATTATACATATTAGTAGTTCAGCTGGGGAGGAGTTGGGTGCTGCTTTTGAGTAGGGAAGTAAACTATATTTGCTAGGGAAGAGTATTGTTACTTCCCCTGCTCCCTTCTGGGATGAATTGGCTCTTAGGCATGAGTAGCCTGGGAGGATATTCTGTGCATTTTAAATATTATTTCAACCAGGTTTCAGTAGCTGCTATAATATTGGGGTTGTTTTGTGAAATCCACGCCTGGAGTTCTGGTATCTTGTTTCTAAGGTTTGGAGATTTATGGTTGATAGCATGAGACATTTGCTAGGTTTGCCAGTGCTGGTGGGGGGGGGGGTTGGGCCTGGGTTGGGTTGTATATCACTGCACTGGGACATAATATGTGGTGTTGCTATGGGTACTAGCTGCGCACCCTTATTTGCAAATGTTCAACATGAAAAGTTTATCAATTACTTACACGATTGTTGTGAATATTTTAAATTCACAGGTAACTGTAATGTTGATAAGATTGATTATTTAGATGTTACATTGTTAAAGAATGTGGAAAAGAAATGTTTTGAATCAAGGATTTACAGAATACCTACATTTTCCAACAATTACTTAGAATTTATGAGTAGTCATCCATTGTATATCAAGAGGAATATAGTGAAGGGCCAAATGGTCTATATTGCAAGGATGTGCTTGAATTTAGAATTAGTTACGTTAGAAATTAGTAAATTGGTAGGTTTTTTTTTTTGTAGAAAGGAAGTACCCTTATAAATTTGTGCTACCCATTTGTCATCAAATTATAAGTGAATGGGGGGTAAGATATAAACCACTGTTGGGTGCTAATTTACATGATGACAATGAAAATAATACTCAATCTAGAGGTGATTTTACCCAGTCAATGGTGATCACTTATAGTGAGAACAGTAACGAGGTAAAATCTATTTTAAGGAAAAACTGGTTACTGTTTAAAGGAAATAGAGAGATGGAAGAAATTATTGGACCAGAACCAACATTTGTATTTAGGACCAACAATAATATGACATTTTTATTAGAACATTCTATTTCTAAACCTTTACAAATACAAAAGGTACAATGAAAGGTGGTGCCTGTGAATATCGCAGGCACATTATGACATCCCCAGCAGTTCACATTGAAGGGACTAGTTTGGAAATTAAGTTGGCAAAGGGTAACTGTAACACAAATGGGGTGGTGTATATTGTCGTTTGCCAGACTGGTTTCCATTTTTACAAAGGTAAAACTGAGAGGATGCTGAAAAAGAGGATATACGAGCACCTCTATGATATTAGAAAACAGGATGAAAATAATGGGTTATATAGGCATATTAAAACCAACCCTAATCACACTTTTCTTTTTGGAATTTTGGAAGTTGTGCTAAAGGATATAAGGGGTAGAGATTGGAAGAATGACTTGGAAAGAACTGAAATGAAATGGCAGCTACGTTATAATTCTAATGTTACACCAGGTTTAAATGACTTTATCTCTATTAAGCCAAAATTAAAATATAGGATACAAAAATTGTGATTTTAAAGTATATTAACTTCAGCACTAATGTGTACACATATAACAAAATCAGAGTGTTTTAAAGTATGTATTTTTAAAAAATGTTATTTGCATAATTTATTCACATTTTATTGTGATTGGTTGATGTCTTTTTAAATAGAGAATATTCATTTATTTTCACAGTTCTGAAGAAATCCGGATGGACGAAAGCGCTTGACTGTGGATATTGTGTTACTGTGGAGTATACATTTTATTTTGCATATGCTACTAATGCTGTGGAGTTTTTATCACATCGTGGAATAAATTGTGTTTTCATCACTCGAGTGAATTCCTTGTTTTTCCAGATTACAGAGAGTGTTCTTGGTGGCACTGGGACATAATACTTTGGCAAATTATGTGGGTTATACTTATCAGTTTTTTTCTTAAGAATTGTATAGTTACTGCTGGTGGTGTGGTAATAGGTGTGTCTTTGGAGAGGTAGAATTTTGACTTTGGATAATACAGAGGTATTAGCTGTGAACAAGATGGGGTGGATGTCCATGTAACTTGATAAATGTGGTTTGTCTGGTGGTTGTACAGGTGGATGTAGGAGGTGTGTTAGGTGTCTGGAGAGTTGTGATCATTGGTACAAGAGACAGTGCAAGTGAGAGAAGTGATATCATAGTAATAGTAGTGATGGACATGATGGTGGTTGAATGCAGTGTGATGACAGATTGAATATGAGCAGGATAGCAGGAGTTTAGTGGATGGAGCACTGTATAGCCCTATTTAGAATGGATGGGGAGGTAGAGTAGTTTAGGAGGTATGGTATGACTGGGGAAATAATTAGGGGTTTATGGGATATGTGGAAGAGAGGTGTGGGAGGGGCCAGGTTAGGTATAAGGTTAATGTTATGTGGGGTGGGCAGGGATAGGGGTACGGTGAGGAGTGGAGTGGGTGTAGGGAACAAAGCGAGCTGGCTCCTGCAGGATCAGTTTAAGATGAGTAATATGCTTAAAAGATCAATATCTAACAAAAGATTAATCTAAGTAGCTCTGCAATACTTTAAATAAGTATCACTGTAAGCACATATACAGGGTTGTTGGGCAGTTATAGAGAGGGTTGTGATTAGTATAAAGAGAATGCTGAAAGTAAAAAGCAGAAATGTACTAATTTAGACAGTGAATGCTTGAGACTGGAAGACTGTGTGTGTGTGTGTGTGTGTGTGTGTGTGTGTGTGTGTGTGTGTGTGTGTGTGTGTGTGTAAAGCACATTTAAGTATTTTGCTGCCATCTAGTGGCAATTGGCTGGAATAATAGGGAGGAAAGAACCCTTTGTTGTTCTGTACATGGCAGGGACACATCTTTTAACACTATTTCTTAGAACTTTACAAAAACTAAGTCGTAATTCACCTGTTGCAACAGAAAAGCTGTATGGCGTCAGGTTCTTGTTTACCAAAGGTTTGATTTAGTTAAAAGATAGCCAGCTTCAGTGGAAAAAAACTGACTTTGTTTTTTTGCAGTTTAATCCCAGGTGTGTGTATGGGTTGGGTCTATATTATATCATCGAACGCTTAAAAAAGCGAATGCTGATTGATCGACCTAATTTAAGAGAAAGCTTACAATCTCGAACTGTCAGATCAGCGATTTTTTTCCCAGGGAAAAAAATTGCTGATCCAAAACACATACACACAATACAAGCACACCAAACAAACAGAAATCCACACATGTACACCTAAAATCTGATACCTAACCCTACACTAAACTATGCACACACCACTAACTACCCACTTACCTTAACCCAAACCCTAACCCTAAGGTCGGTCACTATCGCACACTCACCTCACTCGCTCCCTAACCCTAACTCACTTAAATCCGCCCTAACCCGCATGTCCACTCAATCGCACACACACCTAACCCGAGCCCTAACCCTAACTCACCTAAATAACCCTAACACTCACATCCACACAATCGCACACTTACCTGAATCCAACCGGTAACTTTCCACCATAACACTGAAAATACCAAAGCAGCCAAAACGGACAACCAAATTCTTTCCCTAGGAAAAAATTTGAGTTTCTGCTGCTTCAATATTTTGCAGTTTCCCGAAAATAAGTTTGTTCAATCAGCGTTCGCTTTTTTAAGCGTTCGAGGATATAATATAGACCCTGTGTGGGTGGGGGGGGGCACATAATTAACAGACCCATGCAAAGTGAAAAATAAAGTTTAAAAAGGCAGAATTAGTGCAAAGGTTACAGCAGTATGAAGTGGACAGCATGCAAGGGATACAGATAATGAGGAGAATTGATTGTACTGCATAAATTGTTAAATAGCTCTGCAAAACTATAGACTAACAGCACTAACATGCAGCCTCTAAGTCAGCTGATAACAGCTGTACAATTCAGCAGTGAGTACACACATGATATATTGCACAATGCAAAGGCAGTATGGCCGTTCTAAGACAATATTTCTACAGTTATGTTATTCGGGTCTGTATCATATGTTCAAATTTTGAAAACTTCAAAAGTTAAATAATCAAATTTAAATGTTCGAGGTTTCAAACATCGAACATATGATTTAAAAAAAAAACCCAAACCCAAAACTAAATGTTGTAGACAGGGGGGGCAAGCCTTCCTTCACGCCCCACCAAGCCTTCCTGCACCCCCACACCCCCCCGCTCTTTAAATATACCAACTCCCTTTACCATGTTATTGTGCGGTCTCAGAGTTTGTTTATTTAAAGAGCAGGGGTGTGGGGGTGCAGCCCAACACATGGGGTGTGCAGGGGGGGCTTTCCCCCCTGCTTACAACAGTCAGGAAAGTTCCCTTTCTTTTTTTTCTTAATCATATGTTCGAAGTTTGAAACTTCGAACATTTAAATTCAATTATTTAACATTCAAAGTTTTCAAACTTCGAACATATGATTTAGACCCATGTTATTCAATATGAACTAACAGCAGAATGAACTGCGGTTACTTGTATAAAAGCAATTGTAAACTCCAGTCTCTAATCTTCTAATTGCAGTAGTAGGAATGCTTACAGTAAAAAAAGTTGCAGCCAGAACATGAATATGCTTTACACAAACAGGATGCCTCACAGATATTCAGTGATTAAGCTCTACCTTCATAATACAAGATAGAAATAACAAGCATTTTGTCAGTTATTTAATTTATTAAATAAATATTATTAAAATAAGAAAACATGATTTTGCTTCCACTTCGAGTTTATTAATGTACTGAATTAAGAACATAATTAAATAGACATAAAATTGCCTAGAAGTAAGAAAAAAGAAATTAAATAAAATTAAATGCTTATGTTAAAAGCTATAACCAGTCAATAGGCAAATTATTAGAAAAGCCTAAGTTGAAAATGGTGGACTTCAGGGAACATTTGAGCCAGAACAAAATGGAAGACATAAAATCCACCATGGCAGTGGGTTGTAAAGTTGTAGGCCTTTATAAGCAAAGGTATTGACACGTTTTAACCATACCAACAGAACTCGAGCACCCTTAGATAGCAGTGCATAACATAAAAAGTAAATGACAGGGGAATGATACCCTTATGTAAGTGGGAGCCATGTCATGTAAGGCCAGAAAGAACCATATGAAAATCTTGTATGTAATACAGTACTGGATAAGAAACCGGTGCAGTCCCCAGCACATGAAGTAATATACTTGTAGTAATATGTATTTGTAAGTACACCTGCAGTACATTTTTTGAAGATTGGAGGAAGATGGGTGAAGGCTGCCAGCCTAGTCAAATAGAATTTGATACATAATTCTATCAATTGTATAAATAAATGTAAAATACAGGCTTGTGTTTTTAAAAGATGTGAAGATTGGAGGAAGATGGGCGAAGGCTGCCAGCCTAGTCAAATAGAATCTGATACATAATTCTATCAATTGTATAAATAAATGTAAAATACAGGCTTGTGTTTTTAAATGAAAGAAAACACTGTAAAATGTGAACTTCAAGATTGTTGCAACATTGACATCTGCTGTAAGGAAAACCAAGCCAAGCATTTCAAATGTGTCTTTTGAAGTTGAAAAGATCTTATGAATCTCTTTGATGTTTTACAAGTCGGCTCCAGTGAGTCTGGATGAAGGTTTCATGCCCATTGTTTTAAGGTTAAAGTTAAGGGCCAGAATTTACATATGGAATGTGCTTTATTGCTCTGGTTTCTGCTAGAGTGTATATGTGAAATGCCTTTTATTGTTGTAGTCACCTGAGCAGGTGTTAGCTTGCTAAATAATGCAGTTTGCGGCCTGGGAACTCCAGACTAAGTGTCAAAATTATGTAATTTGGGAGGGCCTTAGAGAGCTGTTGGTTAGTGTTTAAAAACTATTGTTGAGTGAGAGACTGGAGAAGCATTTTGACCTTGGACATCTAACCCAGCAGCACTGCTTATGCTTTATATATGTAAGTAGGATTATAGCACTGTATTTTCTCTTAGATTAGCTAAAGATTAGAAAGTTAGATTAAGTGTTTTTTCTTTGACATCAGACCTGTCCTACTGTATTATTTTAAGTTTCTGTATGATCTCTGAACTCTTAGATATCTCTGTGGTGTAGTAATATTGTCTTGTGTTTTAATTATTTATTATTAAATATTTTAAATACCTTTACCTGTGGCTGGTTTGTGTAGAGAAGTAGGCTCTGGAGTACATTGCATATTTATAGAGGTTATCGTAATAGGCCACTCTAATAAGCCTTAGACTGAATAGTCATATTACCAATTGGATAATAATATTGCACAGTAATAATTGGACACACTTTTCAAGGGCCTTTGGGTAGCTGCTAATTATATTAAGCTGATGGTGGCAGTAATTACTACCGTATAGTCTGGGTAAAGGGGCACAGCTGGAGAATCTGTGTCAGCCTTTCCCAGGAGTGTCTGTGAAGTTGTATAAATACTTATCTCAAAGTGTTGGTGTGTGTTAGCTACCTGGGCAGGGACATGAAGCACTGGTTGGACAGAGAGGGTACTGGAGGTTAGCTTGCCAGCTAGGCTGAAATCTGGACCCTATAGCTGTGCCGGTGGGGAGTCTTACTGGGGACCTGGTGAGCAAGGGAACAACCAGCCCCAGACTGACTGTGATCTCTGTGTGCACTTAAGGGAAAATTTATTTTACTGTGTGTATTACTTATCCTTTCCTCTTCTAGGAGTCGCACACTCTGGTGTCAGTGGTGAAGACTGAGGCTCCTTGATTGCTGGACCAGGGCACGGGCATCACACATTTATAAACCTTCTGCAATCAGCTTATTTTTGTATCAGAAATATTCAGGTAAGAGATACTGCAGTACTGAATCTGGTAAAAAATCAAGTAAGTTACCATAATCTGAAAGGCCTCCCAGTTTCTGAAATCACAATAAGTATCCTCAGCAAATTCAAAAGCACACTACTGTAGCAACACCCACCATGACACAATCAGACACACCTCACATTACTTCAACATCTAAGCACATAAGGCAGACAACCTCACATTCCATTGTTTTGGCCATAAGAGACTGATATCCCATTCTCCTCGATCCAACAGATCACACGTGCACTGAATTCATTGCACCTCAAGTACCAGCATGACTCATTCATAGTCTACATGGGCATAAATTACCTGAGATGTACCTTCCTGGACTATATGAAGAGAGAGATGATGAAACACTCAGACTGTATATCCCAAGTCAATATTAACCTAGCATTGAGCAGCATTCCACCTTCTCCAAGGATTATAACACAGTATGAACAGAAGATAATTGATTTTAATAATTGGCTCAGAGGGCACAATCTTTTTCATAATGGGAGCATATGGTTCACAAACCATGCTGCTTTGCCAGGATAACTGCACTTCTCCCTTCTAGACTTTCAAATACTGACTAAAATTTTGTTTACCCCCTTATTGCCATTTTTAGTCATTGCCAACCTGATAAATCCTCTCTCATAACTAAACAAACCCAGGAAAATCTAAAGGTGATACTGCTCAATGCTAGGTGTCTAAACAAAAAGCTCCATTCCCTGCAAGCTCTTCTCACCCAAGAGAACACAGATGTTTGTGTAGTTGCTGAGGCATAGTTTAAAGCCACTGAGAACACCAACACAGTGCAGGGCTATAATAGCTTCCACACATATACACTATAACTACTGTAGAGAAAGTGACAAACGTTGGAGATGTCTCAATTTACATTCAAAACAAATGCGCCATAAGGCTAATCACTAGAGCTTTTGCTTGTACAACTCATATATGCAAATTACCACACCATATCTTTGTGAGCTCTGTGATCCAGGAAATCCACATTACTTACTTAAATGAACTGGAGTCACCCCCCATTCAATGCAGCACCATAATCATGAGCTACTTCAATCACCCCACTATAAGCTGGGGAATTATTCATACCCATACACTTGCAGGCCCAAAAATTCCTAGATTTTGACAACACAAATGCCCTGGATCAGATAGTCTAAATGCCAGGAGGGGCATCTTTGACCTTGTCCTTACTAACATCATGGAATACTGCACCCTCCTAAGTGTAAAGACCTCACTACTTAGGTCAGACCATAAAGCTGTCTCCTTCAAATTAAAAATAAAGCCTGGAACAACCTGGATTTTGTTTGGAATTATTTCACAGCAAACGTCTTACTTTTAAGTGAAACCCTGGCAAAAAAAAAAAAAACACCCCAAACCTAGGGAACACAACTGCCTATGTGGAGTCAACTGAAAAAAAAACACTTTATAATCATGTAATTAGTAGCATAGTGGCAATGGTTGTTGTTGTGTCTTTCGGCTTTTCCTGGTTAGGGGTCGCCACAGTGGAACTCCGGTCTGCTAATGATTGGCAGTAGATTTTTACGTGCCGAGTTGCCGGCCCTGACGCACAACCTTCAATGAAGGTATGCCCATTTAGGCATGTCACCACACAGAAGATGCTCTAGCTGAGAATCAAACAAGACAATGTCTTACTGTGAGGCGACAACGCTACCTACCTATCTAAAATAAGCATGGTACAAACTCAAAAAACAACCCACCGTGGTTTAATTCTAGCTCTAATAGGTTGTACAACAGAAGGAAAAAAACTAATATCCTAAAATAGGAAGTGCAATGCCCAACAAGGTAAGAACTTTCTCAAAAACTAAATAAGCAACTCAGGGGGCTAAGTAAGTTTACCAAAACTAAATTTGAGGTAAAACCAAAGGCAATTGTAACACATTCTTTAGCTCCAGAACCGCAGAAGACATGTACAACAGGGTGCAGACCTAACTGTAAATGTAGTTGTTTATACTGAGTTTGAGGATAACAAATCTAATGGGCAATAAATTCAGCTTGTTTTACCCCACACACACCTAACCATTACACCCCCAACTATCACTACGGTACAGGAACTCCAAGGTCAAAAATACTGCATCCATGTGACCTGATAATATACCAGGATACCTCCTTAATAGCATAAAGCATGATCTATAGGGCCACTAGAATTACTATTTAATCATAGCCTCTAAACAGGCTTTGTGCCAAATGAATAGAGGACCTACACTGTTATCACTCTGCATAAGTACAGGCTATCCATAAACTCAGGAAGCTATTGGCCCATAAACCTGACTAGTTTCACTTGTAAAGCCATAAAAAGAATAATCATGGATTTGATAAATGATGAAATAGAAAATCTTCAGACGTGGGATCCAACTCAGTTTGGTTTTGTCAAAGGCAGATCATGCCTACTCAACCTAGTGGGTTTCTTTGAAAAGGTCACCAAAGCAATGTATGAAGGTGAAATAGTACATGATGCATGCCTTGACCTGGCCAAGGCATTCAACACAATACCCTACATGAGCATTGTAGATAAGCTAACTAACTAGCCAGTTTACTCACAAATAGGACTCAGGAAATCAGGATATGGGAGGAAAGAGGAATGGTGAGGATGCAGGGAGTAGAGTTAGCAAAGGTGGATGAGTTTAAGTACCTGGGATCAACAGAGTAATGGTGAGTGTGGAAGAGAGGTGAAGAAGAGAATACAGGTAGGATGGAGTGGGTGGAGAAGAGTGTCAGGAGTGATTTGTGACAGACGGGTACCAGTAAGAGTGAAATAGAAGGTCTACAAGAGGGTAGTGAGACCAGCTATATCATATGGGCTGGAGACGGTGGCATTGACAAAAAGGCAAGAGTCAGAGCTGGATGTGGCAGAGTTAAAGATGTTAAGATTTGCACTGGGTGTGACAAGGATGGACAGGATTAAGAATTAGCATATTAGAGGGTCAGCTCAGGTTGGACGATTTGGAGACAAAGCCAGAGAGGCAAGATTGCATTGGTTTGGACATGTGCTGAGGAGGGATGCTGGGTATATTGGGCAAAGGATGCAGCTGCCAGATAAGAGGAAAAGACGGAGGCCTAAGATAAGGTTTATGGATGTGGAGAGAGAGGACATGCAGGTGGTTGGTGTGACAGAACAAGATGCAGAGGACAGGAAGAAATGGAAACAGATGATCCGCTGTGGCGACCCCTAATGCCAACAGCTAAAAGAGAAAAAGGAGAAGAAAGATGCACCTTGCAAATGCTCAACCACTCTTGCCTGAGTTGTATAAAACCAAACAAAAACCTTGGGACTAAAGCCTGGTAAATATTTTGGGGACAATGTCTGTGCTTAAAAAGGCCCACTAGGGTCTTTAGTCTAGTAATTCCATATGATCCTATGAATGAATAACTAGTAGATTTCATGACATTTTTCTTCTCTTTTTTAACTCCTGATCTAGCTTGTGATAATATTAAGTAAACTTAATGGAACTTGAAGCTTTTCTTCCCATGATTCCACTGAAAAGGAGCTACCACTACAATTTGACCATTCCAGTTATCAAATGCATTCAAATATATTAATAGATAGTGATATCCCATAGAAAGTAGCATGAAGGCTTAACAGTGGCAGGCACAAGGTCTGTGAGTGTCAGTTGATCAATGAAAACTGTTACAAGACTTTGCACAGTTGATAGAAACTCTAATTGTCACAGAAAAGTAACATTAGAAGCACAGGAAATCCTTGAATAGTAGCATGCAGTCCCCTTTCATGCTACAACAACAATAAGTTACTGCATACCACCTACCTTGACATGGCCAAGGCATTTGACACAATACCCCACTCAAGTATTACAGATAACCTCACAAATAAACCTCTACATCATCAGAAGGATAGCCAAAAGGCTCACAGATAGGACATGTTATTAGAGTTTTAGAATCCACATCCAGCAAGAGACTAACCATTAGTGGAATACCACAGGGTTCAGTGCTGGGGCCCCTCCTGTTTGGGATATCCTTCTCAAATGTCAAGGTTTATAGGCTCATAGATTAGCACTAGGCTAGCTTTCTTTGTGGGTCATTTTAAGCCTTGCCAGTTACCCCATGTGAGTATCAAACCCTGCACCTTATGTCTGTAAGGTAAACACCTTAACCATTATGCCAAAATCCCACATGGCAAAAGTAGAATAGCCTTTGGCTACCCACATTTGCTGATGACTGCAAGTTGGGCCCAAGCATTGATGTTGATATCCTACAGAAAGGACTGATGCACACTAATTATTGATGTCAGAGCCATGGCCTCAAAATAAATGTAAAGAAGTGCAAAATAAAACCCTTTGAAAAATCAAATACCCCAGCAAATTGCAACATTGATACCACCCCTAAGAGTGGACCCAGTGGTGAAAGATCTGGGTAGTCAGATAGTAATCTGAACTTTGATCACCATGTGTCCATGATGTTGAGAAAGTCCTTCTATGTGGCACAGCATATAAATAAGGGCATGACATCCAGATCTAAGGATGTCATAGTACCATTGTACTTGACCCTCATCAGACCAACAATCAAGTAAAATTCACCCTTTGGCATGTACTTCACCAGGCACCTGCAACAGCTGGAGTGTCCTCAGAGGAATCTCAACAAAAAAAATTCAGGGTATAACTAAAATGTCATATGTGAACAGATTAAAAGCCCTATCCCTGCATTCAGTTTCCTAAAGATGACTGATGGGTGATATTTGCCTGGAATGCAAGGCAGATTCTGACGCAGTCCTGATGAAAATGTTACATATTCATAAAACTAACTGCCTAAGGGGTTACCCATTCCAAGTATCTAAACATGATATTTGATGCAAATAGATCATGCTGGAGAGAAACATGTGTGTCCCAGAGACGAATAGGCTTCCTATTAACATCAAGCAAAGCCCTTCCCTGACCACCTTCAAACACAATCTGGACCAATGGATGGGAAATCATACGTTCATACTCTCGGGGTGGCACCCATGTCCCTTATAGACAGAGGCTATCTATAAAAATTGTCAAAATCCTGCTTGCTGACCCTTGTTATCTTTAATCAAGGGACAGAAAATTAAGTAAAATCTGGATAAAACTGGCTATCTTTGTAAGGTCAATTGAGCCATTAGCTTAGTAAGCTTTGGCGAACCTATGATAAAATTAATGCAATAGTTGATTTAAAATACTTGAATTTCTTAAAATTATAATTAATACTCTAAATGTTGTAGAGATGTATGCAATTTTTAGAATTATGAAATTATGAAACAAGTAAATCACTGAGTAATGGGAAAATGCTGTAACCTATTCCTGTTCCATTAAAGCATTTATCTGCAGATTTTGTTTGTATGAATGTATTTATTTATTTACATTTGTTAATCACAGCAGTCCATCTTTGATGACGGCCCTTTTTCAGTTGACTTCCTAGAAGAAAAGACTTGTGAAAGAGCAGCAGATTTACAGTTTGGAAATATTGTATTAATGTAAATATCAATGTCCAGAGAGAGTTACTGAGTACATTTATGCAATATATGCATTTTACACAATTTATGTACACATTAAATGCGGGGAAACATTTAAACAGTTATCTTATGTGCATATGGGAATTATAGGAAGGAAGGGAAAATTGACAGTAAAAATATTTTAGGGACAATAGGATGAAAGTATAATAAGGGGAGATAAAAGTGGGAAAGAGAAGAGACTGAATAGATACAACAGGCCATAAATATGTATATGACCATAAGAAGTACAATATGGGTTTAGGAAATGGTCTGAATGAGATATTTTGGATTTTCTTCAAAAGTATTACATAGACATGTATTACTGTTGTTAGGTAGCTTTTTATTTTTTTAGAAAGTGGATTAGACTTGTTTCTGTTCAGACTTTGCTGTAGTTATGATGTGTTTTTCTATTTTGTTTTTATGATGAATTATGTCTGAATAGAAACTTCGAATGAATGCACCTACCACATTATTAAAAGTAATCACTTACAATGGCAGTCTAACAGAATAACAAATATAGATAACTTTCAGACAAGTCTTAAAATAAATCGGATTATCTATTTATTAACAATAAAAAAGAACCACTAAAATAATAGATTTTCAAAACTATTCAAAATATTTTAAAATTAAAAAGTTTTCAGAACAGTGCTACAATTAACTTTAAACAATCATTAATAACTGGAAGAATTTCTGATCCTGTATATCTTTTTTATAGTTCCCGAGCACCATGCTTCATACTATCCCAGTCTGTTACCCCAGTGACCCTGTATATCAGTGGGTCTATCTGCCCCTTCTTTCATCCCTCAGATTAACACCAATTTTTTTCATTTTTTTTAAATGTTATGACCTATTCTCCTGTCCCTCCTCCCTCTCTTACACCCATTCCAGAATTTTGTGAGGGCTAATCCCCTAAGGGGGTGGTGAGATGAACGTCACTTCCCCTGAGAATAGGTATGCCCATCTCTACCTGACAGTGCCTGAAACCATCAGGCTCACTTTTCCAATTATTCTGCACATGTTATTAGAAAACCAAAACCTTCACTAATTGTTTTAATGTTATGATACTAATTAATTATTAATCTAAAATCTTACTGCTAGAAGATAATCTAAACATTCATAGCATGCAACACCAGCAAACACAAATAATCTCAAACCACCAAATACAAATATTCTCCATCCTCTACCCTTCTCAAATAGTACAAATCTTCACCATCCACGTCTGCTTTTCTACTCAGTGAACACTGTCACTAGTCCCTTAAAAGAATCATTCTCCCCTCGGCATTCTTATTTCTGGTTTATTAGTATCACAAGTAAAGAATGCATCTCCTCTATCCATCATTTATTGTCAGCTTTGTTGTTTAGTTCTTTGATAAAACAGTCTAATTTTTATGATACCACATGAACACTTAAAGGTGCTAATTGTCCCTGGTCAGCATCCACTCACCAATAAGTAAACTCAAGCATCACAATAATACCTAGAAGCAATGTAGAGCATTTTTGTCCAACTTCCTTCTGATATTTAAACTGCTGAAAATATGAATGAACATAAAACTGGAACTGAACATACACAGTGCTTGCATTTTTCACCATCAGCAAAAAGCATTTTAGCTACCTTAAATGCATTAAAATGCCCCAGTATTTTCATCAAACAAAATAAAACAGTGACAGATGTGAAGGGCTCCTCCCAGAACATGTATCGTTCAGTAAAATTCAACTGACACCTCAGAATAGCTGTTGCCATGGACTTTTATTTCATGCACTGAAGGTTTTCAATTTGTCCTGAAATTTTGTAGCATGACTACTTTGAGATATCAAGCATGGAATAAGAATTATTTATGTCCTGCAATACTATATCAAACAGAAATACTTTCTGAATTAGTACATGCATGATACAACAGTATGAAACAACAAAAACTGCTATGTGTGTAGACACAGTGTGTCATCTCAGCATTTCCTTTAGCATTTACTGTGACACCATTCTGAATCATTCTGTGCTCCACTTGGTCTAGTACTGAGCCAAACAGCACAGTGACATTGAAGGTTCTTGTGAGTGACTATCACCATGGCAACTTAAGTTGAAGTTATGGCTGCTAGCAGGACTATGACTCACTTCACTCTCAAGGTGAATTTTGGGTTTATATTATATGCCTGAAAACTGAATCGCGTGACCACGTATTGAGCGACACGTAAAGGGCGAAAGCCCAAAACATCGAATCCCAAACACAACAAAACCAGCAAACACATACTGTCACAAACTGTTGTATGCAGGTGGCAAGCCCCCGGGCACACCCCCCCATGTGGGGGGCTGTGCCCCCACACCCCCCTACTTAAATATACCAACTCCGAGATCGCACTCCATTGAAGCAAAGGGAAGAATTCCCTATGGCGGCCTCCATTCATACTTTCGATATTTTGAATATTTGCTCTTTATGTGTCGCTCAATACCTGTTTGCACGATTCAGTAATATGTACCCTGAATTTTTTGGCATCTATGTCTTTTTTTTTAAACACCTTTATTGAATTATCACTTGTACCATAGGCACATTTACATTTATATAAAAACAATAAAACTGTACTAAATTAAAATTAGCAAACATTATGCTTCACATATATTACTATATATCATATAACCTAAACAACATTACATAAGTTATTCAATTCCTGCCCCTTTTTTAAATAAGAGACATCTTTATTAAACCATCATTTATGACATAAGCAATCATACATTTATATAAATGAAAACAAACCACACCAACACAATCCTAGTTTCAAGCATTTTACATCACAATCCATACAGACACAATCCCAACTGCAAACATTATACATGACTTATAATCTACCCATGTCATGAAGACGCAATAAGCCAGTAATAATCATTGAGCTGCTCATAATGCTCTATATCATCAACAGTAAATTAGAAGATAAAATTCGAGTTAACAGCACTAAGATCTGCGGTCACAGTTAGTAGCAACATACTAACCATAAATAAAAATAATTCATGACATCTAAAACCATGGAAACAGGAAAAGCATGTAACTCAGTCTGCTATCTTGAAGCTGCCCACCCCCTACCACACTTGTGGTTTGCTTTGTTGCATTAACCTCCAATGTGTTTTAACAGGCTTAGTCATGTCATAGTACCTGAAATGGCAATGCATAACAGTTCTGCCAAGTCTTTCAGATGCAGTTAACTCTCACCAAAACCATGACACAGCTGAAGACAATGATTTCTCACAGGGCCACCCTTATCCATAAACTTTAGATCATGCTCTCAGTGTCAGCAGGACTGCCTTTTCAGAAGCATTGGAGCATTCCTGCCTTTACCTTAGTGTGTTGTTTGACACTGAGCAGCCTGCCAAATAGAACTTGTGCAGGACACTCCAAAGTGTGTACTATGTATCACTGAGGTTTGCAGTTGGATACAGTTAGTTGTACATTCCTGTGATAGTGATAGTCAGTGTATAATACTTTTTGTATGCAACTTCAAAACTGTGCTAAAGATTGTTATCTACAGCAGCAAAACTCACATACTACACAATAATACAAAATGGTTTTTCATATCATTAATGTAGTTACAATATGACTTTGCAAATCATTATTCTGGTAGCATAACAACATACACTGATAAAGGACAGTGACTGTACGTTACAGCACTGAGCCATTAATTAAAGTTTAGTCAGTCGCAGAATGACGTGAGATTTTAAAATCCTTCAGGCTTTGACAGATAAGCTAAGCACTATGCAGACAGCAATACAACATGGAAGGCAACTAATCTTCCAGTGTATTTTTAATCAAGTTGTCCCATAAGGAGTTAATAAGGTTCATCTGAGTGGAATGTTTCTGAATTGCGTAATGAGCTTCTTGAGCAAATTCATGAACTGTGCTACAACTGAGCTGAAAATGACAATGCAGTGCTAATATTGCTGCACAACAATAGTATGAGCCACACACTCCCAAGAGCAGAGTTTGCATGGGAATCGGAAAGAATCTAAATAAATTCTGTCACATGTGAAAGAGTGCCGTATTGAAAACCACACCTTGGAAAATTTCAAAGAAGTCATTAGCCAGGAATGCAGCAACCGGTACATCAGAAAAAAAAAAAAAAAACATTAATTCTCCTGTATTAAATCCAAAGGGATTTTAAGCATGATATACTCTACCCTTATAATGGGGCTTTCAAAGAAATCATTGTCTGGGATGACCAGTCATTCTCATTCACAGACACTACTAGCACATTAACATCTCTAGAAAAAATAGTAGTCAGAATGGTGATTGGAAGGTGATGGTCATGTCAGAGATAACCACTGTATAGGATGTAAGATGGAGTATGGGCTTGGTATAATGGTCAAGATGTTTGCCACCTAGACACAAGGTACAGAGTTTCTTTTGACCTTGGGTTAATAGTTAGGCTTAAAATGGGCTTTCAGGACAGTTCGCCTAGAATTCACCTAGGAACCTAATCCTATGTATGATAATATATGTTGTTTTTATTATGGTGGTTATCTCTTAGTCAACATCTTGATTCTGATTTATGCCTTTCAAATCAACGTCATAGTACAGAGCTGATTTGGTCATGCATGTTGTTCATATGGTTGGTTTCATACCGTATTTTGAATTATCAGACAGCACAGGCAGGAACAGTATATGACCCTATAGTATGGTGCACAGGTAAATTGTTGTCACTGGAACATATCTTCACAATGGGCTGATGTAGGCACAACATGGAAGGGCGATAGTCCCATTAAAAGGGAACCACCTGCGCGGACACAGCACCAGTTCACTGCTTAATACAGATGTGCTTAAGGAGATGAATTTTCTTGCCATCATGTCTGATAAAACTGTCCTTTTTGTGCTTTGGCAATGACATTAAACTTTGTGCATATAGTCATGTTATACTTCAAACAGCTTTTGTTTTTTCTACTTTCCTTGTACATGCAGTATTATGCATGTGTACATCTGCTGGACTACTGGATATTTACTTATGACTGACGTTCATTCCAGCACATGAGGAGTGGGTGCTAAACAGGGCAATACCTAAATGCAGGGAGCATTGTCTTGCTGATAGAGTGGTAAGTGACCCATATTTCACTGAAGTACCTATGGGTAATCATTTTTAGACTTGAGCACTGACATTAAATGGCCTCTTCTCATTGTATATTCCTACTGCTGGGACACTTTTACTATCAGTCACCCTGAAAAGGGCCACCCTTGGAGGAGACAGATGCTGTTCGACTAATAGTATTTCAGGATCACAGCCATTCACACTTGTACCCACTCTGAGCTTTAAGGCTGAGGTTACACATGTCCAGCATGGTGTGTTGCTAAAGACAGAGAGCTAGCTTTCTTGGTAATTGTGAATATTTTTTTTTATATTTTCCTTTGTTTCAAGCTTTTCATCTTGTACTGCTTTTTAATGACCTATTTTTCCTACTGCATCATCTATATAGCAGGTGCCTATTGGCTGCAGGTGCAATAGGATGCATTCATGCATGATTTGTTGACAGTATGCATTGTTGCGTGTGGCTGTCATTTGTGCTCCATACGCAATCACTCACCTGCTGCTCCGCCCACATCCCTGCAGCTTCTCAGCCACATTATGCTGCCTGTGAGTTACCATCTATTATTTTTTGCCTCCTTACTACTTTTTGAAAGGGACAAAGCAGTGCATCTGTTAATCCTGTGCATTATTTTTTTCCTGGCAGATGCAGGAATAAAGGTTCCGAGTTATATAGCTGAGAGAGTGAGCTGAAGATACTTTAGCATTAGGCTCATGCATTCTTTCCAATGTGGCTATTCGCTCATTAATATTTGTGAGCAAATATCACTGTAACTGTCTTCAGCAAGTTTAAATACCACTTACAATTGAGAAACAGCTTTTATACTTATAGTTTACATTTTGAAAGTCTAATTTTAAAGTACATCACTAAATGATTTGCTGAAACCTATTCACCAAATTCTATAGGTTTTCCATTGCAGCAGTCTGGAAACAAAGCATAATTGCTTATAAATAAAGCAGAACCACTTGTAGCACCTAAGAGCACTATAGAGGAACATTTTGAACAAAACCTGAAATATGTACTAATCTTTGAAAATTCCACACGACCTTCCGTTATTGTAAAGAGCCTTACTGCTGCACGGCTTGTGTAGAGCAGCTGTAACACCTGGCATTATTTACACAGTTTCTGCTTATCCCTTATTCACAATTGACACACTCTGAATAATCTACCCCTCCAGAGAGTAGAGCTGCAGTTCTAAACCTGTTCTTTGCTTTACATTGTTATTATAATAGTATGCTTGTCACCAAACTCTCCAGTGTGCACAGGAAGCTGCCTGAATGGACTCCTGGGGTTAACATGGAGGAAAAAAATGTGTTTTTACTATTAGTGCATGCAGAACTTGTATACTTCATTTAATTTTTCATCAAATTTTGACAATCACTTGAAAATCCTTTTCTCAAAATATTCAGAAATGTATATTAAAAGCAAAATGGTTTAACAACTGAAACAGGAACATAGTACGGAAGACTCATTATATTACAATAATGTGCCAGGGATAAATGTCACTTCCATAAGGAATGCTACATAGGCATGTATGCACAGCCAGTGTGTTCTACCAGACTATCATTTTGTTGGCATCTGTACACAACAAGTCTGTTCTAATAGTGTATAATTTTCATTCCCCTTTCCCTTGAGAGCTCATTTGAAGACATTCATGGTATCAGAATGCAATTACAGCCATTCATTTTGTAGTATAGGTTTACATTTTCTGAAACTATGTGACATATGAGAAATGTATGCCCATTTACAGCACTAAGAAATATTGATTTTCAGGGCTGAAACCATGCAGGGCATTATTAAGGCTGCATGTAGAGGTCTTTGCCCAGTGTTGGCTTCTTTGTAGCAAATGATACTAGGGCATGCAGAAAGTGCACTGTGCTGAGTACCCAGAATGGAGAATTGAATAAAGGTACAGGGCATGAGGTGACGTTCATAGAAGTAGGCAAATGTTTTCCCAGATATGGTTAATGCTGATAGTGTAGAGTGATTCTGTCAACTCTCAACCAGTAAGGGCAATTGTATGCTTGAATATGGAATAGTGTGGAGTGATTTTGTCAACACAACCAGTAAGGTGAATTTTATGCTTGTTTGTGGGATACTGGTTCAGGCGGTAACAGTACTATACCTGAAATACAGGTATCATACTGATATTGCATGGATATCTATACCTTTCCCCTTCTTATCTTAGTAAGGATGAAGAGAAGGATTCAAAGACAATGTCATAGGATTATTTAAGGAAAATACCAAACTGACAGTCACATGTAGGCTTGCATATGGTGGCAAATATATAAAACATGGAAATATACTCAAGAAAAGTATTGTAAAATGGTGACCGGTGCAGAAGAGAAAATCATGAAACAAATCACATTGACACATATACATCATAGGTACCAATGTTAAGTAAGCAGAAGAGGGGGACAAATGGAAGGCAGTGACAATTGCAAATAAGAAGAAAAAATGATGTCTAATAACAGCCAAAGTAATCTGTATCAGCAATAGTTTAAAACAACAGCAGACTATCTGTTACAGTCTGTGCACAAAAGTCCAATATATAGAGAGCCACATACCTGCAGATTGAAACAATGGGGCATGATGTACAGTGTATTAAACTGCAGGAGAAATTAGAGCACTGCTACATGTCACATAGTGATGTTATGTAGGTATACAAGTATAAGCTGAAAGCTAATAAGAACAGAACATATTATTATCCATAGATCTATTAAAAAATATACTTTTTGGTTAAACTCTGAGAAGGTAACGTTGCTGCCATAAAACATGTACCGACTGTGCATGTAAGGATGCATTATAATATGAGCATAGAACACAGACAATAATCAGTTTTGAAGTGATGGCACAACTGGTAAAAATATCAGGCAGACTACAAAACTGCTGTACTAAGACAGCAGATCTGAGATGCCACCTGCTTGGTGTATTAAGCAACAAACTCCATTGCTGTTTTACGGCATGACAGCAGTACAACTGACAAATTCCATCAGTAGAAAGGCTTGTACATATTGCTCAACAATCTATAACATTGATACCAAGGAGGAAAGAGTGTAATAATTACAAATCCATCCAAAGCACATATGTTTTATGTGCTTTGGATGGAGTTGTGATACTGATTTTGTTTACATATATAAGTATTTGTAGGAAATGGCAATATATTTATGAAGAGGGACAGTCATAATCAAGATCAGCAAATATACTGTAGCTAGTAGTCAACTGACTCCAAACATTTAGAAAAAAATAAAAGCAATTACTGAAACCAGTGCAATTAACCGTTTATTGCAATCCAAAATACTTGCAATTCAAACAACTAAGTGCTTTTGCCAAGTAATCCAAAGGCATCTTCAAAGTTGATCAGCAAATAGATATGACCGTGACTAAGAAATTAAATCTATGATACAGTATCATAAACGAGTAGGTGGAATAACTGTAATCTTTACAAATATGCTCACAATAACTCCCTATACAGGCACAATCCCAAATTTTGGAAAAGCAGAAATCCTAATCTCATTCCCAAAAATACATTGCTTTGCTATTTATCCCCCTGGACAGAACATTCCAGTACTTGAAAATGGGTCTATGTTTAACCATCGTATAATATTCACATCAAATGGCTAAGCACTGAACCTTAATCATAGAATGCTCATTTAGCGAATGCTCATTTCAGCAAAATGGAAAGTAGCTAGTTGGCCAGAAGTTCCCCATTTGCCCTTTTCCGCACTGTAATGCGGTCTTGGAGTTGGTATATACAGTTAAGGGGGTGTGGGGGGGTGAAGCCCCCACCTGGGTAAGTTTGAAATGCTGCATTTTTTGGGATGGAAAAGTGTTTGATAACTATTTATTTTCCCTGGTGAAAAAGTGAACATTCTCTGAATGAATGTTCGATGGTTAGGGGTCAATATTCAGCCGTTCAATGTAAATGTTATCTGATGGTTAAACATAGACCACTTGAAAACATATTATCCTGGATTGAAGATACATATTGAAGATCATAAATGAAATTATCCTCCTGGGGGATATAAACATTGACTTGCAGTCTTTATCTCCACATTTAAGAATAAATAGCATGAAACTGTTTGGATTCACTCAACTTAATAATACATCAACAAGATATGGCAAAGATATCTCCCAACAATCTATAAAGGACTGGATTCTGGTTACCAATCCATGTAATTATAATTCCTCAGGAAGCCTCCTTGGCACATTAAGTGACCACCTGCCAGCTTATACCAACAAGAGTATTAAACAACTAACAAAGGAATATAAGAGCAAAACTACCAATAATCCCTAGAGTTTCTCCAAGGAGTCTTTCATTGAAGTTCTGAAAGCAGTTAACTGGTCCCCTCAAATGATGCAGTTGAATACTTCAGTGCAGCATATTCTTATCACCTTAGCCTCACAGCGTACAAAAGGAATTAAAAACAGTCATATCCCATGGCTCATTAACCAATACAAACTCCTTATTAAAGACAGAGACAAAGCATAGATTAACTTACAAACAAAAATGACAAAAATTAGCAACTACTCAGAGAGCTATGAAACCAAGTCAAGAAACAGGTTAATACTGATAAAAAGTCTTATTACAGTATACTCGGTTACAAGATAGCCATAAAAACAACCCTAAAAAATGTTCATCCTTCATATCCTCTCTCATCAACCTGGTACAAAAAAGCATCCTAGCCCATATCCATATATTCCTCCTCTTCAAACAGCTACCTATTTCAATACATCCTTCATAGAATGCATAGCCAGCTTAACCTCAAACTCAACTAACACAACTCCTTCCATGCAACTGACTTTCCCACCTTAGAACATAGCACATTACTTCACAAAACTCACCTAACTGCAACCTCTCCAGGTCTCATTTATCACATAATTCATTTAACAAATAATGTGACTATTGAGTTTTTCTTCACATATTTTCTCCAACTTGTGTTATTATTTTTCATTGTACTCTACTTTGAAACATTTGTTATATGTATTTCTTTGGTCTATATCATTTCATGAATGCCTCAATTCACTGAATGTCTGTTTATCAAACTTAAAACATCGAATACCATTTCAGCAAAGAATCAAATCATTGAAAATAAACTACTTGGCCACCAGAGCTATTGTAACACAAATTACATTATTTTAAACTCACCAAGTTGGGGTGCTGTACCCCCCCCCCACCTCCCAATTATATATTCCAACTCAGAGATCGCACTACACTGGGGAAAAAGACAATTTTTTACAATGGCCAACTAACACTCTTCCCTGGAAAAATTTTTCAGTGATGTAATCCTTTGCTGAAATGGTATTTGATGCTATAAATTTAACGTTTAGAAGTTCGATGAATTAGAGCTTCGATGAAATGATAGGTACCCATTTCTCTCAGTACAACCTTTTTTCATTCTTATGTTTTGTAGTGTAACATGGCACTTTGTTGATTTAAAGTATCTGTACTTGATGTTTTGTAGTGTAACATGGTACTTAGTGATTTACAATAGCTGTATTTGATGTATAAAAGATTGTGATTGTGCAGCGTCCCCAGGCCTCTGCTGAAAATGGCCACTTTCTGGCCATTGCATTTCTCCATCCTTTGCAAGTGTTGTGATGCCTACCTTAGGTAGATGATAGCATAATAGGTTGGGGTTGCCACCTGTTCACCTTTGCAAGGGACACTCCCCTTTGGGCAGTTTTGTCCTGCAAAATAAATGTTATTATGGCACATGGCCTGTAATTTAGGGCAAAGAATCCATATATTGTCTGTAGTGGTTGCATAAAACGATTATATTGTATCTGAAACATCTAGATGTTATAGGAAACAGTATTAGCAGCTATAATGCTACAAGAATAACCTTTACTTATGCAAACTGGTGAAGTAGTCTATTTTCTACTGGCTGTGGGTATGTGTTGCCTTGCCAAGTCTGACATCTCTGCATATAGGTCCTATGAGGCTGCCACCTTTCCAAATGGGCAAAGTGTGACATGCTCCGTAGAAATGTCAGACGTACCAGGTCAGAACATACCTACAGCCATGCATAGTACAGAACTATACGTATTAGCACAAATAAAAGCTTAAGTCTAGTAGTAATCCAGTTGCTTATGCTACTTCACATAACATATAGAAGTGTCATATATACAATAACTGTTACATGCAACTATTAGAGAAACATAGAATGTAATATGGTCCTGTAATCAGGGCATTGGCTATGTCTTGATTATTTTCGCATGACACATATGCCTAAGGAGGGACTGTCCCTCGCAAAGTGGGACAGGTGTTAATCCTAAAGTCTCACTATGGCCAATTTAAAAGGTGGCAAACCTACAATAGCTATGCTGTAGCATGACCCGGCAGACGGATGTGGGACCCAAAACACATTTACTTGTCTGCATTGCAGAGTATTGGTTCCCATGTATCAGCCAGATGGGAGCAAATTGTATATGGAACATGCATATAATATGATTAACTCACTGGACAGGCTGTCGATTCCGTACAGTCGAATGCCATGCCGTCACCTAATGGTCAGCCATACCCATCATGTAGTCCGATGCAATAGGCATCACAACACTTGCAAAGGACGGTTATTTGTTTGTGGCCAGAACGAGCACATTGAATACGGAGTGAGTAAGGCACATTGAAGCAGTTGGGAGCGGTTGTGAGTGGGATCGCGCCCACCCAATTTGAGTGACACATGCAAGCACCAATGTCGGTGCATGTGCAAGTGAGGGAGTGAGCAGGTGTAAGCGTGTTTGGCTACCAGTATGCGAGTATTGCACTGGTAAAGAAATGTGGAGTATAACCAAGTGTAAGAAGCTGTAACCAGAGGTCAGCAGTGCTTAACACCATGCAAACCCACACACAACCGCTCCCAACTGCTTCAATGTGCCTTACTCACTCCGTATCCAATGCACTCGTTCTGGCCGCAAATAAATAACCGTCCTTTTGCAAGTGTTCGTAGCAACACCCTGCACACACAGCTAATGTGAATTACCAATACACCATGGCAAATATACAGACAATAGACAGTATCACACACATACCATACAGCACAGTCATCCAACAGTATAGCAATGTACCGGCAGATATGTCCGGACCACTGGTGTTTGCAGACCTGGCCGTCTTGTGTTTACGTGTGTGAGCATGCCCAGTATAACCATTCTGCATGTTGTCGACTGACATTTCCATCATACCTTCATGTGTTTGAGCATGCCCAGTATGGTCAAATATATTGCATGTATTACATGTCCAGGTAGTCAGTATTGTGGTGCCAACCTCTGTGTTGTACACTGACAGGTGGCATGCTGTGTCTGCAGGGTATCCATCGGTCATGTGGCATTGACTGTTGCTACATTTCTGCACAGCGTGGGGGGACATCTGACTGTATCCACATTCCTACACAGCACCGGGGGAGTGCACCTGACTGTTACATGTGTACGTTGGAAGGGGAGCACACCTGATACTTGTACACTTTTGCTACTACTGTACTGGTATGTCAGGTACTCAATTACAGTGTGTAAACCTACCTATTGTGCTGGCTAGAGGCATACCAGTGTACTCCAGATCTTAGCTTTAATTACCAACATATTAGTTTCAGACGTCCTAGCCTTCACAACCTACATCCAACTGCCTGGCCTGCTGTAGTCTGCCTGTGTGGGTCTGTGGGGGGGGGGGGACATCCATTGGGCATATTCAGAGGCCATAGTACAGCATTTGTCTGTGTTGGTCTACGCCTGTCCAGCTGGTTGAGACTTGTGTGGGCTGTATGGACACACATGATGCTCAGCCCATTGACCGCAGTGGGTTATGACACCCTGTGTACAACTGGCTACTATGGTGACCTCAGTATGTGCTAAAGATGTCATGGTGCCACTATGGACGTCTACTGTCCGCTGCCTTAACATTCGGCCACCAAATTCCCTTGCATGCTCACATCCATACCATAGCTACAGGTAACAACACATTCTAATACAACTGCCAATTGGTAGGTTGATTGACTTACCTGGAGGGTGTGCCAGACCTGAGGATGGTGCAGGAAGGCTGCCTATGTTGGATGCTCACAGTGCACTTCCTATACATGGCTGAGCACAGGTAGTGTCATGTTTGGCATCCCTTTTACTGTCTGTGCGAGTCAGAGAGGGTGACATTCCCAGGGTACCTACTGTGTCAGTGCATATGCTATGCATTGCCTCTTTGCCAGGGCCAGGTCATACTGGGCATGCCTCCATCCACCTACTGGTTCCAGCTCAGGTTGTTCCTCCTCCGAGTCACTCTGTGCCTGTACAGGCCTTGGCATTGGTGGGGGGCTGTGTGGCCCTGCCCCATGCTGTTCCTGTTGCAGCTATTTTGGCAGGATCATATTGTGTAGCATAGCACATACCATACCAATTTGGGTGCATGTAGCTGGTGAATATTGCAAGGCTCCACCGGATGTGTCCAAACACCGGAACCCTGACCTGAGCATCCCAAACACATGCTCTATTATATGTCTGGCCTGTGCGTGTGCCTCATTATGGAGTAGTTGTTCAAGTGTGTGTGCATTTCTGATGGGGTTTCATCAGCAAAGGCTCCAGTGGGTACCCAGCATCCCACAGTAGGTGACCGTAGGGGATGTCCATATTGGCAAAACTGTGGTACAGCTGCTTCAGATGCCATATATCGGAATCATCATAGCTTCCAGGGTAGCCAGCACACACATTCAGTATAATGCCCTGGGCATCGCATTATGACCTGGCAGTTGGAGGGGATAACCCTGTGGTTAATGTAGGCCCTACCCTGCTCACTGGGTGGTGCTTTGATGCGTACATGCATGCAGGCTATCTATACACATACACTCTTGGGATCTGCATCACACCCTGGGGATAAATGGGATTCACTATTTTCTACCTCATTTAGATAGTATTGTCTTCTAATGCATAGTTACATGACCCATACGGAGCCTCCCCAAAAATAACTACTGCTTACTGCTGTGCAGATCTGCACACAACTGGTTAAAAGTGCCTTACTATCACCGTATTCAATGTCCCTTGTTCTTCCCAGCAACAAAATAACCAGCCTCTGCACTGCTCAAATTTGGGACCCTACACACCCCAGACGATGTGCTTTACCACTAAGCCATGGCAGATATAAATACATCTGAGGTTATCACGTACAGATAATCCAGCACAGGCATTCAACAGTATAGGACATGTATTCCATCATGTAGATTTATGTGTGCTAATGTCTATATATATATATATATATATATATATATATATTTATATATATATATATATATATATATATATATACACATATACATACGTAGATATAGAATATATATATCTCAACAGCAGACCATGTGACACCAAAGCATTAGACAAGAATGAAAAGGAAACCACATGCACCTCCTGCATTATGTACTGGTGTTAATATCAAGGCAAGTGTGTTTCTGTGCATCACATGAGTTCAGACTGTATTAAGGGTAAGATTATGGCTGCTGACATTACTCATGAGACCTATTGCCGAATGTATGTGTATGTCTTGCCAACCCAGTCTCCTGGCCAATTGTGACATTTATAGCCACTATATAGGACAACAGCAAAACACTCTCCTCAACACATCCAGTAGCTAGCCACTCACAGACACCAACACATAGGATATGACTGCCAAACACACACACCTGTCATGCGTTGGAATAGACCACCTACCTGTCTGTTCTATCACACTACAGCATTATGCAGTGACAGAATGCGCTACTGAGATTACTGAGACACAGCACTCCTAGAGGTGTACTTCTAGGTGGGTGACATCATCAGCAATGTCAAAGTCGGCGATAGGGATTGTATGGAGTGTGAGCAGTCTAAAAGCATTATTCTGTCCCCAGGCAGATGGAGACACACACAAACAGTTGGCATGGCTGGGATTAGAACACAGACCTAGCTACCTTATCACACTACAGCATTACACAGTTACAGAACACGCTACTGAGATTACTGGGACACAACACTCCCAGAGGTGTACTTCTAGGTGGGTGACATCATCAGCAATGGCAAAGTCGGCAGTATGGATTGTATGTAGTGTGAGCTGTCTAAAAGAATTATTCTGTCCTCAGGCAGACAGACAGACACACACACACACACACACACACATACAGAGTTGACATGGCTGGGATTAG
The DNA here is from genome assembly GCF_019279795.1 of Protopterus annectens. Taxonomy (NCBI): domain Eukaryota; kingdom Metazoa; phylum Chordata; order Ceratodontiformes; family Protopteridae; genus Protopterus; species Protopterus annectens. The sequence goes on from NC_056738.1 coordinate 448,239,977, forward strand.
AACACAGACCTAACTACCTTAACACACTGCAGCATTACTCAGTTAGAGAACACGCTACCCAGATTACTGGGACACAACACTCCCAGAGGTGTACTTCTAGGTGGGTGACATCATCAGCAATGACAAAGTTGGTGATAGGGATTGTATGGAGTGTGAGCAGTCTAAAAGCATATTTCTGTCCCCAGACAGACGGAGACAAGCCAGTGGTGGGATCAGGACAACTGCCTATCTACGGACCACTATTACAATACTACATAGATATGAGCCGTGCCACAGACACTACACCTTTCAAGACTGTCAATATGACCTTCTAGGAATGAGGACATCGACATGGATGCTGACAGTTACAATGTACACACCTGTGACCCTGTGTGTTCAATGTAGGAATCCATCCTGAAGTGGGGTATGGCCATCTGTTGACTGGATGACTACTATCATTATACAGGGCTACAATGGCCATGCCCATACACATAGAGGCACATAACTGACACAAGGTGTCACTGGGCATGCTCACACACTTAGTAGCACAGGGCTGTTTTGTATGCACTCTGATTCTAAACACGGAAGGGCACAGTGGCCATGCTATTACAGTTAGATCTAAACAACACATTGTAATGGACTCTGGTGTCAATAGTTGTCATTGTTAGCAGGAATTCTGCACTACATATATCTGACACCAGTTTTCTACACAATGTCTGCTGCTGTCCATCACCTTAGATGTACCAATCTAAACCTAGCACACTACTACCACCCATGGTGATGTCCTGCCAGGAGTGGCTACTTCGCCTGTATAGTGCCATTCATAAATGAATGTCCTGAGACCAGGTTAACACCCTGACACCTAGAGGGCAACTGTATTGTATGTGTATGCTAAACAGTGCTAGATGTGTAGCGTTTGTAATCACAGCTGCCCATTGTAGATCAAACAATGGGGAATACTGACATATGTGCAGTGAGGAACACCTGGCTGAAGGCTCAGTTGTGCAAAATAGCACTACCCCCGTATACCTCAGATACAGACATGTTGGCCATAACACCGATATGGACCGCTCCAGGTGGTGGTGTCCCCACTTACATGACGTCCACTCATATGTACTGACCAGTACACCTTCAAAAGGCATCATAGATGTGTCAGGTGCAGATCACAGTGTCAAAAGCCACATTCTAGGATGTAGCCCTCAGACATCACCATGCCCTTGGACCAGCAACACACATCCATACATGTGGTAGAACATATATTAGTACAGCACCATGTGACCCATGACCAGTGGACTGTACCTAGCTCTACATCAACTGTGCAGACTACCCATGTACTGACACAGTTGCATCATGTGTTATGCAATGCAATGATACCACTGTTCGTAACCAAGTCGGCTGAACACATAACAGGTGCCCTGGGTCATGTACAGCAGTAACAGATGACTGTTGCTGTACACCAGTAAACACCCTCATGTTTAGATATGACATACATGTACCTGCTGTGGATATGTACATGCCACACACACACACACAAAACACATATGTACATAGCATAGCTGTTGCTGTCCTTCATGCAAGTCCAATAACCGACAATAGTTGAGTAAGAAAACCTTTATAATGACAACAAAGCTTTCAGGTTAAAAACCCTTTCTCAATGTATAACAACAGGTATAATGAAGACGCCCACATATATACACACATAAAACAAATCATATGACCTGCAGCCATGATCACATGATTCACATAGGAAGTATTTATAACCAATACTTAGAAATTAAACATTTTAAACATAAAAATATACATAAAGTGTATATATAAACATAAAATATGTTAAAATACCAATTAATTTTAATCTGGTTTGTTGTATTCTAGTTAAAATAGGTTTTAAGGATATTGTTGCATTTAGGCCAGGGGGTGTATCTGCGGAAAGCCTCACTATCCATTCATATTCCTTAAGGTCCAGAAAATTGGACAAATCACCTCCCCTGGTTGTTGCTAGAACATGATCAATTACCCTAAATTTAAAACAATGTTTATTTCCTAAGGACTCAATGTGCCTTGATAGTGCATTGTTCTCATTAGAGTGTCTAATATTAGACCTGTGCTCTGTTATTCTTTCTTTAAGTTTTCTAGTGGTTTTTCCACATAAAAAGATGGGCAGATTTCACATGTTGCTAGGTAAACCACATTACTGGTAGCACAAGTAGCATAACCATAAAAATTAAACACCTTGCCTGATACTGGATGTACAAATGTACTACCCTGAGGTGCATCTTTAATTATGTCACCACAGCTACTACAATTGTAGCAAGGATAAGTGCCTTGTTTTATACTTATGTCCAAGCAAGGTTTTGCCTTGGTAAAATCTTTATATCCTAGTATACTTTTTAATGTTCGCATGTTTCTGTAGCTAAAATAAGGTTTATCACCTACTATCAATCGAATGTCATCTTGTACTAATAATACCTTCCAATATTTAGTTATTATTTTCTAATAACATCTGACATTAGATTAAATGAGGTTGTGAATCTTAATTTACTTGCATCTCCCACAGGTATTTTTGATTCATCTCTTTCAGTGGGTAGCATATTAAAAATAGGTTCAAATATTCCATCCCTATGTGTTATTATATAATCCTTAGTGTTTACTAATAGATCCTCTGGATATCCACTATTCTTAAATTCCTCATAAATATCATCCATTTGCTTCATGAAAGTTTCTTGCATTGAGTTTAGTCTACTTACTCTAGCCATTTGGGCTTTGACAATGCCTTTAAAAACGTGAGGTGCATGCATACTGCTTGCATGCAGGTATCTACCTGCTGCTATTTCCTTCTTAAATACAGATGTATTAATGCTATTGTTATGTTTAGTAATTGTCACGTCTAAGAAATTTATAGATATAACTGATACTTCTATTTTAAACTTTAAAAAATTAGTAGTATTATTCAAAGATAAAACATAGTCCATAAGTTCAGATAGATCTCCTTTCCAAAGAAGAAAACAGTCATCTACAAACCTCTGATAAAAAACAATATTATCATTCAAGAATGTCTCCCCATCGCTTATATTTTCTTTCTCCCATTGGTATAGGACCAAATTGGCATATGTATTCGCCACTGGTGTGCCCATTGCTACCCCTGTTTGTTGTAGATAGAGATTATTATCAAATAAGAATATATAATTTCCCAACACTAATTCAAGTAACATGCAGAGATTTTCTGTATATCTAGTTATAAAATTAGAATGTTGTATTAGAAAACTTCTTATAGATTCTACTCCATGGTCATTAGGAATGACTGTGAACAGTGAATTAATGTCCATAACCACCATATACATGTCATTAATGTTGGCATCTGATTCCTTTAGTCCTATATAGCATTTCTTTAATTTTACCAAGAAATCAGATGTATCTTTCAATACTGTATTACACTTATTTAATAAAGGCTGTAGCTGCTTCTGTAGATATAGGGATATCTGCTCTGTAATCCAGCCCTTGCCAGATACTATGGGCCTCATTGGTGGATTGTCCTTAGATTTATGTACCTTGGGGACCCCATATAGTTGTGGGATAACTGGGCAGGGGACCGTGAAAAAATGAAATAGATCTAATGTTATGTCATTTGACAATTGAAGTTCATAGATACACATATTTACATAACTAATACACTTTTTAACATCCATAGTTGATACATTTTTAAAAGCCATTTGATCATCCAATAATGACATTACAGCTTGTTTGTACATACATTTATCCATAATGACAATGGAACCCCCTTTGTCAGCTTGCTTAATTATGATATTTACATTATCTCTAAGTTCATTCATTGCCATATACTCAGAATATGTAATATTAAAAGACCTATTACTTCTTTTGCTTTCATAAGCTTGTCTAATGTCAAACTCACACAGGTTATGAAATGCTGTTAATACAGGTGGACAACATGGCATAAATGTACTACGCCTCTTACATAAATTAATATCACAGTCATTATTTTTAAAAATTAATTTTAACGCTATAGACCTAGTGAACAGTTTTAAATCAGTTAAAACCTTGACCATATCCTCCATATGGGTGGGTATGAAGCCCAATCCCTTATTTAATAAAGATATATGCTGCGTTGTTAATGTAAATGATGACAAATTTATGATACCTGCCTTTATCTTCTGGCTAATTTGTGTTGTTTTTGCGGACTGTCATTTTTACGTTTTAAATCCACAACTGGATGAGTGTCCCTCGATTTTGTCCTGCCTCTTGATGTTGATCTAGTCGTCGCGAACTTCTCCTTATCTTTTATACGTTCCGCATGTTGTAATTGGAACAGTTTTGTAAAATAATTATTTAAAGTTTTCTGTGTAGCCTGCATTGGATGATTTGCCTCGTTTTCTTTCACCACATTAGCGTACGTATCTCCTGCATCTTGTTCCGACGGTTGTGCTCCTTCGTCACCTACTGCTGACGTATTGCTTTTAGGGCTGGTACCCAATCCAGTTGTTATCTTCTGAACTTCGTTCAGCGGCGATTTTAAAGGCACAGTCACAAGTTCTGGGAAAACATCTAGAGAGTCCAGTAATATGTTGGCCGGTAGTTGCTTCACAGAATGTTGTGTTTCTTTAGTAACTCCTTTACCGGATACATTTCTGCCTCTCATTCCATTTATTGTTGCCTCAGTTTTCGGCCAGGAGAAGATATTTCCTATTTGATAGTCGGAAATATCACGCAGCAGTTTTCTTTTTTTCACTACCTCCAGGCGATCATCCAGGGTATTAAGTCTGTCCATCATAGAATTATATAGCGACTGTATATTGTTAAAACCTGGCATAGCTAGTAATTCTTCTTCTTTAGAGATAATTTCTGCTTTTAGTTCATTTTCAATATTGATAAAAAACTTATTCATCAGCAGCATGTAATCCTTACTTAGTTTCAGATTCAAGCATTGCCACTGTTTAAGTAGCTCCGGATATGTATTGCCGTAAGAAGGCATTTTTGTGATTCTAAGTCCACGTGGAGCTATTCCTTGTTCAATGTATGCATCAAAACTAAAGCGCTGCCATTGTAAGCGCTTGAAAGTACCAACCTTTCTCTCTAGTGCTTGTATTTGGCGTTCGAAATACATCATATTCATTATTGAAGCATTTTCCTTTTCCATTGTTGGTAAAGCACTAGTTGTTAGTTGCAACAGAGGGTTGGTTTCTCTCTCAAAAAGAGACTTTAAACGATTGTGATAGTCCATGGTTGGCAGCAATGGGCTGAAGTAAGAGGCTCAACTTCAGTGCAAAGAAAACCACAACTGAAACAAAGCACTGATATCAAACTTGTAAGTCCAATAACCGACAATAGTTGAGTAAGAAAACCTTTATAATGACAACAAAGCTTTCAGGTTAAAAACCCTTTCTCAATGTATAACAACAAGTTATGTATGAATCTGTCATCATTTACATTAACAACGCAGCATATATCTTTATTAAATAAGGGATTGGGCTTCATACCCACCCATATGGAGGATATGGTCAAGGTTTTAACTGATTTAAAACTGTTCACTAGGTCTATAGCGTTAAAATTAATTTTTAAAAATAATGACTGTGATATTAATTTATGTAAGAGGCGTAGTACATTTATGCCATGTTGTCCACCTGTATTAACAGCATTTCATAACCTGTGTGAGTTTGACATTAGACAAGCTTATGAAAGCAAAAGAAGTAATAGGTCTTTTAATATTACATATTCTGAGTATATGGCAATGAATGAACTTAGAGATAATGTAAATATCATAATTAAGCAAGCTGACAAAGGGGGTTCCATTGTCATTATGGATAAATGTATGTACAAACAAGCTGTAATGTCATTATTGGATGATCAAATGGCTTTTAAAAATGTATCAACTATGGATGTTAAAAAGTGTATTAGTTATGTAAATATGTGTATCTATGAACTTCAATTGTCAAATGACATAACATTAGATCTATTTCATTTTTTCACGGTGCCCTGTCCAGTTATCCCACAACTATATGGGGTCCCCAAGGTACATAAATCTAAGGACAATCCACCAATGAGGCCCATAGTATCTGGCAAGGGCTGGATTACAGAGCCAATATCCCTATATCTACAGAAGCAGCTACAGCCTTTATTAAATAAGTGTAATACAGTATTGAAAGATACATCTGATTTCTTGGTAAAATTAAAGAAATGCTATATAGGACTAAAGGAATCAGATGCCAACATTAATGACATGTATATGGTGGTTATGGACATTAATTCACTGTTCACAGTCATTCCTAATGACCATGGAGTAGAATCTATAAGAAGTTTTCTAATACAACATTCTAATTTTATAACTAGACATATAGAAAATCTTTGCATGTTACTTGAATTAGTGTTGGGAAATAATATATTCTTATTTGATAATAATCTCTATCTACAACAAACAGGGGTAGCAATGGGCACACCAGTGGCGAATACATACGCCAACTTGGTCCTATACCAATGGGAGAAAGAAAATATAAGCGATGGGGAGAAATTCTTGAATGATAATATTGTTTTTTATCAGAGGTTTGTAGATGACTGTTTTCTTCTTTGGAAAGGAGATCTATCTGAACTTATGGACTATGTTTTATTTTTGAATAATACTACTAATTTTTTAAAGTTTAAAATAGAAGTATCAGTTATATCTATAAATTTCTTAGACGTGACAATTACTAAACATAACAATAGCATTAACACATCTGTATTTAAGAAGGAAATAGCAGCAGGTAGATACCTGCATGCAAGCAGTATGCATGCACCTCACGTTTTTAAAGGCATTGTCAAAGCCCAAATGGCTAGAGTAAGTAGACTAAACTCAATGCAAGAAACTTTCATGAAGCAAATGGATGATACTTATGAGGAATTTAAGAATAGTGGATATCCAGAGGATCTATTAGTAAACACTAAGGATTATATAATAACACATAGGGATGGAATATTTGAACCTATTTTTAATATGCTACCCACTGAAAGAGATGAATCAAAAATACCTGTGGGAGATGCAAGTAAATTAAGATTCACAACCTCATTTAATCTAATGTCAGATGTTATTAGAAAAATATTAACTAAATATTGGAAGGTATTATTAGTACAAGATGACATTCGATTGATAGTAGGTGATAAACCTTATTTTAGCTACAGAAACATGCGAACATTAAAAAGTATACTAGGATATAAAGATTTTACCAAGGCAAAACCTTGCTTGGACATAAGTATAAAACAAGGCACTTATCCTTGCTACAATTGTAGTAGCTGTGGTGACATAATTAAAGATGCACCTCAGGGTAGTACATTTGTACATCCAATATCAGGCAAGGTGTTTAATTTTTATGGTTATGCTACTTGTGCTACCAGTAATGTGGTTTACCTAGCAACATGTGAAATCTGCCCATCTTTTTATGTGGGAAAAACCACTAGAAAACTTAAAGAAAGAATAACAGAGCACAGGTCTAATATTAGACACTCTAATGAGAACAATGCACTATCAAGGCACATTGAGTCCTTAGGAAATAAACATTGTTTTAAATTTAGGGTAATTGATCATGTTCTAGCAACAACCAGGGGAGGTGATTTGTCCAATTTTCTGGACCTTAAGGAATATGAATGGATAGTGAGGCTTTCCGCAGATACACCCCCTGGCCTAAATGCAACAATATCCTTAAAACCTATTTTAACTAGAATACAACAAACCAGATTAAAATGAATTGGTATTTTAACATATTTTATGTTTATATATACACTTTATGTATATTTTTATGTTTAAAATGTTTAATTTCTAAGTATTGGTTATAAATACTTCCTATGTGAATCATGTGATCATGGCTGCAGGTCATATGATTTGTTTTATGTGTGTATATATGTGGGCATCTTCATTATACCTGTTGTTATACATTGAGAAAGGGTTTTTAACCTGAAAGCGTTGTTGTCATTATAAAGGTTTTCTTACTCGACTATTGTCGGTTATTGGACTTACAAGTTTTGATATCAGTGCTTTGTTTCAGCTGTCCTTCATGCAGACAGGTGGCTACAGCAATTACACACATGCACATGGAAGGTAGGTCCATGGCTGTTGAATGCTAACAGTACATAAGGTGTGATATCAATGTTGACTGCGTTAACATTCCCTCTGTACTGGTTACCCATGACAACTATCATATCATACAACAGTCCATGTGTCATATATGTCATCACACATGTCCACCAATTGCAATGCCTACAAATATGGCTAAATGACAGGAATGTAGGACCTACACACATGTACATGTAGTGGTGTGCGTTCAGCTACCATGCATGTGCAGTAGCTGATGTTTGCAGGTGATGTGTGTCTTATTACAACATGCAATTGCAATGCAGCCCCATCATTGCCAACTGTATATGGTGATATACTGACAGTACGGTAAGATGTACATCAGGTATGGATGGATGTGTGGACATACCTAAGTGGTGGGCCAAGACAGCTCACAGGTGTGTCACAAGCCATCCTACAATAACATGTTCAAACACTAAGCTATGTTTCTGTTAATTGAAGGGGAACACATACAACCTACACAGCAGTCAGGGTGTCACTGACTGTAAATCACTTGACACCTGTAACACATAAGACCTCCCGTGTGCATATATCAGCACAATTGCCAACGGTAGCGTCGGTACACATTGTAATGCAGGCAATACTGCTGCATGTCTGTCATACATATAAGATAGCAGGTGTTTGATTCACAGTACTGCCATTTGTGTTTGCTTGTGTGTCCATATATGCCACGTATGGTGGGGAATACATCCCAATTGTTACTCACACTCCTGTACACTGTTGTAGAGATCTGTACATACTGCATTGTAGAAAGCAAGACATAGGCAGAGGTGGGGTGTGTATCACACACGTGAGATATCTGTATGTGCATGACATAGGTGCATTCAATTGTGGACTCCACAGTGTGTGTGTGTGTGTGTATGCATGTATGGCTGTCTGGTCCATGGAGTGAGGATGTATGTTACCATAGTGAATAGATAGGACCCTTAACCGCTCCAGGTGATGCAATCTACTACCCTGTTGATGCCATTGATCTTAGGCTTTACTGACTACCTGTACAGTTGTATTATCAGTGTCGCGTCATGTAATAGTGATTACCACATAGGCAGAGGTCCTCACCTCAACACTATCAAGTGTGTGTGTGTGTGTGTGTGTGTGTGTCTTACAGTGTCGTTGACCCCGTGAGTGTAGGCGTGTTACTGTTTGTCTGAATACATGTGTGTGAATACCTGTGTGTGTGTGTGTGTGTGTGTGTGTGTAGTTGTGTGTTCTCATCCTGTAATGTGAATGTGTATTACTGCTACATAGTGAAGCTATCAACTGGCCTCTACCCTTGTCATCAGCTAGACTATGTAAACTCCCCGCCCCATGTAACTGTACCTGTGATGTCACCCGGTATGGATATCACGTCTCCAGCCACTGTAGCTTAATACACAGCTCCCATGCTCCTGGATCAGTAGATGTGTAGACATCTTTGGAATGTCAGCCTTTCTAACAGTGAGGTTGAAGCTACGAATAGCATGTTGGTATTGCCATACATACCTGTGAGTAGTCCACATTTACACATGGGAAACTGCAAACACTGGCACTCAACGGCACATGCAATTTGACCTGAAGGAGGGAAGCAGGACATCATTACCAACATGCTGTTACTGTTGTTACCAAGACACATACTGTGAACAGAAAACAATGCATTCTACACCTGTACTACATGGTATGTCTGCTGCATGTCAACAGTACACAACCATTGTAATCTACACTTATCTCCCTATTCTGTTCACCCTGTGCATCAGACCATGTCCCTGCACTGATGGTGTGGATGACAGTGATGCAGCACAGGCATCATCATACGCACAGGGTGCTAATGTTTGCCAGGGGCCTAGGCTGCACCAGTGGATGACATAATGTGTGTGGGTTAGGGCCTGTGATCTAATTGGCCATGTGTGGTGGTTATGCATGTGAGTGTTACGGTGCCCTACAGATGTTTCTGGTGTGTGCGTGTATCTGTGCACACAGTTCTGCCATGTGTCTGGCCTACACAGGGGTATTATTGACAGCTCCAGACTGTACAGACCAGGTTTTACAGCTCACAGTGTCCGGCCACAGCCACGTGACCTGTGCCTGCCGGGGGTTGCACGGGCACTACCAGGCAGAGGTGCAGATTGAGTACTGTCTGATGACACATGTCCACTTGAACCATTTCCCCATTGGGACCATCCAGGGCCATGTGCACATGGCCTGCTGTGTCCTGGTGTGGACAGCGCAGCACCAGCTGCACTGCTGCTGCTACCACCAGTATGGGAGTGGGCATGTGAGGTAGCTCATTCACGTAGACCTGCACCAGGTGACATAGCTGTCCTATGTCCACGTGCCCTATGCCTCACTCCTACCAGATGTTCCAGCACAGACAGTTCATGCTCGTGGATTGTCATGCCACGGTCAAGGATTCCAACCACGTCACCCAATCGTCTGTCCAAAACCTCAGCAATCTGCTGTTGAGCATTTGCCAATGCCTGGATGTTGTCATTTAAAGAATGGATAGCAGCCCTCTGAAGCCTCTGCCCTTCTCTGTTCTGCCATTCAGCATGTGCCTGTGCCGCTAGTACAGCCTGAAACATGCATCTGGTGACACCAGCTTCTGCGCTCTGTCCTGCATGGGCATGTCGGCCAGAGGTCATCCTACAAGCAGCACTGGCCACATGCCTGTGTGGCCCATCTCCAGTCATTTGCCTGACACCATGGTGTGAATACACACCTTCTGTAGTCACCACACTTTCCAATTCCAAGCGAACACACCAACTGTCCTTCCTCTATGGCCACTGGTGATGGGGTATGTGTTGGCATGAGATTTGTGTGTGGGGATGAGGGGGATACAGGTGGAATGGCAACCAATGGCATAGATTCAGCCCCTGACAACCCTGCCTGTACCTCAAGCACTCAAGCATATGTTCATCATCACTACTAGAGTCTGTGGGGACACTAACATCAGATGGACCACAGGATGATAATGCACCTACATCACCTGTGAAGGCAAACAAAGACTCTACATTACAATACAGACACAGACAGACACACACACACACACACACACAGACACACACCATGTATGTGATTTGACAGAAGGCATGCAACATGCATGTGATACAGCAGATGGCATGCAGCTCAGACAATAATAGTTGTAGTTATCATACATCCCTGGGTTGCACACAACAGCATGCATGTGTCATAGCAGAAGCCATGCATGTCACACAATCATGGTAGTAAGCATGCATCCCTGAGTTACACCATGTGGACCAGCACAGGTTAACAGTACACATGGCTGATGTGTGGCATATGATGTTGACATTAACATGTAGTATGACATGTAATCTGCTGATGTTTGCATTGACATGCATACATGTTTAACACAATGGTGTCCTGTCACATATACAGTGGGGTAATGGTTTCATATTGCAGTGTTGTCTGTCCGCCCTACAGATAAAATGCACATGTGCATGACCATTACAGGGTATCATGAGGCGTCTATATTGCTATACAGTATGAAGTACAGACACAGTGCCATTGCATGGAATCATGAGGTGTCTGTATTGCTGTACAGTGTGAATTACAGACATATTGCATAGCCATGACTGTGTGCATACACAATGCATATATATTGTGGATTGTGACCCATGTCACTGAGGTGTATACACACCAAACCATGATGTGGAATGTGTGACACAGGTCACTGAAGGCCATACGGATGACACCCCTGCACATCTTCAAACGTATTTTAGCTGCCTGGCAGCCATGTCCACACATGGCAGACTTGTCAATACACCATGTCCCACATGACATTTGTGTACCACACACATGAGGTGCACAGCTGACAGTGATGTCCAACAGCAGCAAGGGAAATGTACTGTATCTGTGGCCTAATTTCGTTGTCTGTGTATGTATGTGGATGCTGTACAGGTGACTACTGTCATGCTGTGACACAGTCATGATGTTCAACACATCTTATGTGGTCGAATGATGTTACGCCTCCACAAGCTGTGCACAGGCCTGTAGGATGTCCAGTGTTCCACATCTGCAATATAACAATTTGTGTGAACATGTGTTGGCCAAACGGTTGTGATGGCTGTCTATCTCACATGTCTGTGGTGTCGCATATGACATACACCCATAGATGTCATAAACTTCACTGTCCACAGGGTTATGCAGACAAAGGGTTGTATGTTTGGTATGTGGGGTATGTTTTATGGGATAGTGAGACAATGTTGCATCTGGCCCACTACATGTCATGGACATGTCAGATGGCACATCACAATGTGTGCACTCATAGCAGTGGCATAATCCACAATGGTGAATCCTGTGGGCTGCCCATACTCCAGCTTACTGTGTAGTACTGTTTGTGTACCCCACATGCGTAGTTCTGATGTGTAGTGCATGTTCATACATAGAACAAAACCTCCACCGTTGTATGCACAGCTGTCCACATATCTAGCAATGACAGTTTCTGAGGTTTCATGTTGGTGTTTCACATAGTTTGTAAGTATTGCACATGGATAGCCATTGTGATGGATTGCAGATGCGACATGTATATTGTGCCCAGACTATACATTGTGTACATGTGTTAACTGGCCACATGGCGAATAGATCTGTGTATTAACATGCCTGATACTTATAACTGTCTCACCTGCAATGGCCTGCTGTCTTAGCGGAACGCCAGAGGTACCTATATAGGGGTGACACAGCAGTATGATCATTATCGACACCTGTATGACAGCTACAGGGTGCAATGTGCATGTTAACACATTCGCCAGTACAATAGGATATACTATGCAGTATGCACATGTGTGCATACACAGAGTAGCATACTATAGTATGTGGCATGTGTGTATACATGCCTTGCATACGATGTTACATTACATATTGTACACTGACAGATGCAACTATATGGGATATAATAGTTATATGTGCAGTAGTGACTTACCAGGCAACTCCAGGCTCGGTGGTTGAGAGACACCCACCTCCACGATGTCAGCTAAGGCTTGTGGATGCTGTTCTGCTGGTGTCCCCAGGTTGGCCAGTAGCTCCTCGGTATGTGTGAGTGGGGGCTGGGTTATTGGCCCACCACCTGTTGCACCTTGATCCCTGATGATTGCATTTGCATGCTGTTTCGCACATCTGATAAGGTCCGTGCAGTGTCTGCGCACCTGCTGGTATGTGCGGTTATGGCCACCCACATCATTAACCCTCCTGTGAAGTTCCTGCCACAGGTCATCCCACTGCTGTGCATCCTGTGGCACATGGCTAAACAGGACATCATAGCTGTCTTGGAGGTAAGGTATAAGGGCCTCATCCTCCACTGGGAGCCTTGCTCGCGGCATACCTGGAAGACATAATAATGGAGGCAGGTCACAGTATCTCAGAGATGTACAGAGATACAGCTGCACATACATGTGTATCACATTTATTACATATAAATAGTTGTCTTTGCAAATTTTCATGACACTGACACTACTGACATGTTTGTGCCACACACATGTGACACCCAATGGGGATTGGATATTATCACCATATATGTGTGTCACCTGATTACATTGCTCATACTCCATGTGGATGCTGTCTTGATGTGGGCATGTCTGTTTGCCTGTACTGGTGTTCTTACCTATCAGCACATGCCTAGATGTGTCCACATTAATGCTGTCAACCTTGATGCTGTGTATATGTCACATATAAGAACATACACTGCCTTAACGGACATGACCTGTGACACTACAGACATGCACACGGAAGCCTTTACATGCATGTGTTTTGCCATATACATGGCACTATACAGCAGTTCAACATCCTGCCACATATCGCCTGTGTTGCACATGTGATACACATGGGACACTGGCTAGCCTGATGGTATTTGCAGGGATGGTTATCAACTATAGCATATACTGCCACAGTCATCTAGTAGTCTGTATGCCCTGGGCCATGTAAGAGCCCAGAATGTACGGTTACCTAGCTGTAGCCGACAGCTGTGTTTTCCGGCGCCAGGTGAAGCAGTGCCACATAACTGATCCACACGGTTAATGATACATCTACCATGCATCATCACACCATGTCTGACAGAGTTGAAATGTGCAGCTTTGCTGGACAGGGTTGCATAGAATGGCAAGAGTATGTAACGTGTATGGCACAAGGATCTGTCCAGCATGTAGCGATCCTTGTACTAGGAAGGTGAATGTCCATGACATGTATTTGAGATCAGGATATGTACGTGTAGCATGTTCAACATCACAGTGTTGGACATGTCTTTATGCAGGGTAGGCATCATGCTACATAGTGGAGATGAGGATTGTGAAGGCTGGTGTCGGCCATCCAAACATGGCCAATACCCCTTAAAGGTGATATGTGATCCGATATTGGTCACTTGAGTGATGAGTATGGCTGAACAATGATCTCTATGTTCATGGATGGCACCCTGTCATGACTAGGGTTGCCTCTTATGACTACCTAATAGGCTTGGTGACGTCACTAGCTCAGGGAGGTAAACTACACAGCAGCATCCCTTACACACAGTGTCCATTATCTTGACCGCTGCCTAGGTGGTAGTTCATGTGTACAGGGTTATTAACCTAGTGGTGACAATGCAATATGCAGCTGTCAGATTGTGCACATATGTCACACACCTCACCCACAAAGCCCCTTCTGTATGTTGTCCACAACACTGAGTCCGCTATTGCTCCTAGGTCATAGCCATTTACATACTTACATAGGCAGATGCCTCCCATTTGTCTGTGTGGTATGGGCTACAGTGAGGAGGAGTACAATGAATTAACCCTGTTTTACTATAGCTGGCACTGGTGTGATATGCACATATTACTCAGACACCTTTTGTAGTGTTGGTTCTGTCAACAGTCTACTGGCAGAACACTCCTGTGACATACAAATGTACATCTAGTATGCTGAGTTTAGGTGGAACACAGTATGGGTGATGATGTCCTATGACCTGTCACAAGTATGATATGCAGTGTGACATCATCTGTACTGTCATCTACATCTGTACTGCTAACAACATATACGTTGATTAAGGTTCATGGACTTTCAGACCAGACTCATCAGGGTAGTAGTGCAGTGCCTCCCATTATGAGTGGTGTCTCCACTTTGTGGGTTGTGATAACTGTTGGTGTGCACCATTCAGTGTTTTCACAGACTGACATGAAGCAATGTTTTACATGATGTGTATATGTAGAGCAAACTGTTTTGCCATATGTGTATGATACAACCTGGGATGTGGACAGGTCCCATGCAGCCTGAGTGCACCTTGTACCATCATAGTTATTGTTACAGGGGCTCTGTAGTGTACATGGATATGTGATTGTGTACCTGTTGGGGGGGGGGGGGCTGTGTGTTTGTTATCCAACACCCTATCTGTATTGCGTATTCATGCTCAGCACTTGTTCAGAACATGTAAGCACTACATGAGCTACTAATTACTATAGCCCTCAATCCTCCTCATTACCTACAGGTAAACACTGTTTGTACTTACATTTCCCACTTGCTTAGAGTAAAACATCACATGTATACACTTTCCTCACTTATCTAGTGGTAAATAATTAAATATTCAGGCATGTCCAAGTGTCAATTCCCAGTGTTCTCGCCTGTCTATATGATGAATATGGGCATCATGAGGCAATATAGAAATTGTCTTGTGTACACAGTCAATACTCCCCTCCTAACATACAACACTACAACCTGTGGGAGATGCACATATCTAGCCATGCTGGAGGTAAAGCTCACTCCAACCCAGACTGAACCTGACAATCATGTGGAGATGTTAAATGTTTGCACCACACCACACTCATCACATAGTCTCACTAGATCTCCACCACCACAGGCCACACACATAGTAAGACTACAACATTTGTGGAGACTCTCAGTACTACTCTGTCTAGGCAACAGAGAACTCCAAAGCAGAAACGCAGGCAGCCCCCATCCCCCAACACTAACACCAATTAATTATAGCCCACAGACTCAGTGTGCCCATCAACCACAGCCAATAGGGCAAAATAACGTACCCAACACACTAGTCATAGGTGACTCTATAGGCGGTCACACTGATGTCCCACTCACCAGACTACACAAGGAGATAGTTACTGTCAGCTGCCTGTCGGGTAACAGGATCCGCAACATAACCTATGCACTCAGGTCACTCCTCAATAGGTACAATATGACTGTGTCATTCTCCATGTTAGTGTGAATGCCCTGAGATGTGCCTTCCTGGACTACATGTAAAGAGACATGGAATAGCTCTCCGATCTTGTAGCCCAGACAGGTATCACCATAACCCTGAGTAGCATTCTGCCATCATCCAGACTGATAATGCAGTACAAGGACAAAATGATTTACTTCAACAATTGGCTATGCTTCCGGTGTCATTCCAAGGGTATCCAGTATCTGTCTGCTTTGAATGACATGGTCGACAGAACACGATGCTTTGGCACAGATGGCCTGCACCTATCAGCCCTGGGATTCTGGATAATGGCTAAGGCTCTTGCTGCTCCTATAATGCCTGTTTTAGGCATGGTTCAAATAACATATTCACCACAAAACAGGAACAGGCAAGCAAAACCTGAGGGTAATGCTACTCAATGCTTGACGTCTTCATCTCAAATGCACTTACCCGAGGCACTCCTTCGATATCTGTGCAGTGACTGGGACCTGCTTCTAGGCTCCTGAGAGCACCCCTGCACTACCAGGCTATTACTCATACCACACCTTTCAGTCATGTAACCAGGACTGGAACACCCACGGCAGAGGTGTGTCCATATTTTCTAAGGATAGCCACACCTCCAGGCTGGTTGCTTAGCACAATGCATCAGAGGTTATCCAAGTGCAACTAACTCTGGCCATAACTGCTATACAAATTGTAGCTTGCTACAGATCCCCCACCATACCCCACAGTTAATGGTCCTCAATTCTTGGTGTACTGGAAAGTAGGGTTCAGACACACTACTCATGTGTGACTGACACTACCCCACCATTAACTGGGATACCTACTCATGTATCGACACATTAGGCCAACGCTTTCTGGGATTCATAACCTCCAATCGCCTGGATCAACCTATCCACACCACCATCAGGGCCAACAATATCCTAGACCTGGTCATTACCAACATGTGTGACTGGTGTTCCACACCTGGGGTTATCTCCTTGTTGGTCAGATCCGATCGTACGCTAATCACCCTTGTTATCCACATCCCGGCACCACACCCTTTACGGAAATCACAGTACAATATTTCTACAAAGCCAACTTCAGGCGTCTTATGACAGCAGTAGTAAATGTCATGACACCCGTGCAGATGGACAATACAGTTACAACCGCTGAATCATACACAACTGCACTTAATTAGCACTTACACAACTGCATGGATCATGCTATCCCAAACAGAACCATGACGGTACCCACCAGAAAATGGAGGCCACTCTGATGGTCCACTACCATGGACATAATGTACAACAGAAGGAGGAGACTGTTGCAAAGTAGAGAACAATCTCATGAGTGGAGGAGCTCCCTGGTCAGCCTCAGTAAGAATCTGAGATCCCTTATCACATCCTCCAAAGCTAACTACATAAACATAACCATGACTAATTCCAGGGAGTACCACAAAACGTTCTAGAGGTATGTCACTACTCTTGATGGCGATACCTACATCTGCTCTGACATACAGCAGTAAGGCATGAACATTACAGAACCGACTGTTATTGGCAACATCCTGGCAGATAGGTTCAGTGCTAACTTTACACCCCTCTCACACCCTAAAGGGCCCATATCTATACAAGAATGATGCAGAGTCCCTGCAATCACAACTATGCAGTTCAAAGCTGCACTCTCTAAAGCCAGGAACTCAGCATTCATGTGACCGTACAACATCCCAGGCTGCGATTTCCACGAACTTCAGAACGAAATTGGTCCCCACTTGGGCACCATATTCACTAATAGCCTTGCATCAGGCATTGTGGCCCCTGAATGGTGCACAGCAACAGTTATCACACTCCACAAAGGTGGTGCCACAATGGACCGCCTGACTAGACTGTTCTGCAAGGCTATGGAGCACATCATCATGGATCTCATTCACAGAGACATTGGTGGCCTCCAAACCTTTGATCCCACCCAGTTTGAATTTGTTTGGGCCAGACCATGCCTCCTAAACCTGGTGGAGTCTTTTGAGACAGTTACCAAGGCAGTAGATGAGGGTAAGGAGGTTACACACAGTCTACCTTGACCTCTCAAAGGCTTTCAACACCGTTCCCCATTCTGGTATTGTCAACATACACATCCACCTCCACATTAACCCCTATGTCATGAGATGTTATGCAAAGTGGCTCACGGACAGAGCCCACACAGTGAGGGCAGCATTCCCTAGGTCCTACTCTAAATAAGTTACAATTGGCATCCCCCAGGGCTTGGTCATAGGGCCCCTCATGTTCGGTATATGCTTCTCTGAGGTACAGGCTAGCACAGGAGGACTTACCCTGAAAAGGTTTGCAGATGACTGCAAACTAGGGGCCATGATTGATTCCCCAATTGATACAGACACCCTCTATAAGGGTGTCACTGGGACGGATACCTGGTGTCAATAACATGGCCTCAATCTGCATACCACAAGGTGCATAGACATCCCCTTTGGATTACACAAATCACCCACGGAGTATCACATAGGTGGTAGTCCCCTACATACATAAGAAGTAATAAGGGATCTTAGAACCCAAGTAGATAGCATTCACTCCTTTGATAATCATATTGCCAAGGTGGTGTGGATATCCTTCTACATGGCCCCCCTAATCTCTAACGGGTTTGTAGCCAGAACAAAGGCAGCCATTGTTCCTCTCTACTCATGACTTATGAAACACATTAAAGGGTACAACACCCCTTTTGGGATGTACCTTATGAGACAACAGCAACGGCTTGAAATACCACAACATTACCACACCAAGAGGAATACTGACCTCCGAAGGATGACGTATGCAGCCCAACTACAGAAACCTCAACTGTACTCATTTGCATACCGCATACTCAGAGATGATCTCTGCTGAACATACAAGGCCCATGTCCAAAACAGTATTGATGGATATGCTCCACATAAGCAAAAGTCTCTATGAGCCACATGCTCTGGGATATGTACCTAAACACAACGATGACTAGGACGTGCTGGAGGGATACATTCCTGACCCTGACACTCACCATGCTTTGGAACATGATTCCTATGTATATCAGGCAGGGACCCTCACTAGCACTCTTCAAGAGATACCTCGATGGGTGGATGGGAGACAGACATGTACACCAAGGATCACTGCAGTGGCTCTGCTGTACAGAGGTGCAGGAAACTAATGGCTCTGCTGTTCACAGGCACAGGACACTAACCTAGGGAGGTGCCACAAGTCAAAACACTGCAGCTAGGCTTACGAATGGCCTTAGCCAGACAGCATAATACCTAACTATGAACCTATGAAGCTATTACATGTCCTTTGTGAATGGATAATTGACTAGCTCTTTCATTTCAATTAGCTATCATGCTGATACACTGTCTGGTGACTACAAGTCATATGTATCCTGTTATCGTGTATTGTACATGCCAATAGACATACCTGATGTTTGCATAACATAACAGTAATGCTATGTAAAATGTTAGACATATCTACCTACAATACTGTACATTTCACATTTTTGCCACAATATCCCACAATGCAAATCATAATTGCACAGCAGAACCACCTTAGACATGTTATTCTCAGTTATACGCCCATACATATGCCTACTGTTAAACTATATCAACATATACTATCCCCTGTTATGGCACGTACTTGTTGGACCAACCCTGCCACAGACAGCGGCTGGAGTGGAATTGTTGTGTTCAAAGTCCTTATATAGCATCCCTTGTGGTGTATGGGGTGTTTACCTTGTGGCCTACAGCAGTACACACAATTTCTACGAGCGTTACTATGCTCAACAATACATCACTACATAATACCTTTTCCCACTATATGCATTGCATACACTTTAATTATTACAGAACAGGTACTACATACACTGACATACTGAGTGTTCTACATACCTTATTAGTATCCCTAGTTGATGGTAATATAAATCTTATTCATTTTGTGTTGCAATCCTCGTTGTAACATTTTTCTGGTATGTACATATGGTTTGAATGTATGACAAGCCATCCTTTTATACTTAGATGTCAGTAACATGTGGTATCCTGCCAACAATTGGTGTTCCGGAGTAGATGATTATGTGCACATCAGCTGTGCAGCTACTCCATTAGCCAATGACATGGCAACAGTGGGGTATAATTGAATGCTCCACTTGGGCGTTGTCCCTTTGCCTTACCTTCGAGGAAGACGGCCTGGATGTGTTGTGTGTGATGAATTGCAACAGCTATATGGAGACACACAGAGATATATTAACTTCATGGCCCCCGTGGATTGTGTGTAATGGCTAGAGGATATAGTTTTACATGTGAGTGTAGCTGTTATATCAGCCATCTGATATGGGATTATTGCAACCAAACTCTGTAACATCGGCGTCTATTCCATTGTACAACAGCAACGATTTCATATAGAGCCATTATAGTGTGTCTCTGACAAGGTATGTTAAGGTTTCTGCAAATGTCATAGAGTGAGTGGATGTTTGTGATGTTATTACAGTCTGTATTGCAATTGTTTCAGGTGTGGGGGAGATGTAGGTGGGTGTACATAGCAGATGCAGGTGTGTAGGAACTGCATTTATACATATTCGATGTGTCTGAGCGCTCCTTCCCTATTTGAAGACCTATCCTTTAGTAGACTAATACTATGGTAATTGCAGGCTGATTCATTAAGCCATTGTTAATTGGTTCCTGTATAGCATGCAGGTGATGTTGGTCCTTAAATCCCTTCGGAAATACCTCGGTATGTAATGAAATGTTGCTACATGAAAGCTGTCTCGTGTATTTCTGTCACAGATATTTGCACTCATTGGAGTTGTGTTGGTGACTGAACCTCTTTGGCTTGGGTCGCCACCTTTACAAATGGCCATAGTGGGACATTTGCAGGACACACATCGGATTTTAGAGGCCGACACATACCCACGGTCAGTACAAAGTATAGAACTTTACATATATGCCTATATAAAAGCTTATAGTCTTGTAGCGGTTTACTTGCTTATCCTGTTTCTTGTTACATGTAGGTATTTTAGATACAGATGACTATTTTATGCAACAATTACATTAAATATGGAACATGCCAAATGTCTCAAGATTGTAGGACATTAGTATTTGTACTCTTTTTGGTCAGGACACTACTGCACATAGAGGGACTGCCCCTCACAAGGTGGGACAGGTGGTAACCCTATCTTTGGCTCATGTCCATAGCACATATTTGTAATAGTGTATAGACATATATACTCTTCATATCCTTTGTTCATAACATTCGGTCATGGTGGAATGTGTGATTGCTATGGTCCATGTTATGCACATATTTGAAGACTTCAACCGCTGTATATGGCATACCCACGGATTCAGGAACGCGCACACTTGCAACGACCACATTACCGTTCCCAGACTCCCAAACCCCACAATACCGAACACTCAAACTCATGACAGTCAAACTCCTGGAACTAACACAAACACAGAACACACACATGCACACACAGACACACTGCTACCCATCACATCCAAACAAACCATCCTACACTATGTATGGCCAGGTGGCCATGCCCCCATACACCCCACACACCACGCCTACTTTAATAATCTACCTCCGAGATAGCACAAACAGACACATGAACAAACCCACACACACATTACAGTCCCCCTGAAATACACACCACACTCAGAACACACACTTACACACACTACAGCAATCAGATACACACTTACACACAGTTCCTACCTGAACCGCAGCACCAGAAGCACTAACTAAATGTCCCTTAACATCGTGATAATAGTACTCGTGGTTCTGGTGTACTGTGTACTGTGGTCTTTTGGTCTTTAAGCCTCGTGATTGCACATGTCGGTATGTAAAGCATTCGGTATTTGGTAGCATCCTATTTATATGTACCTCCATGGTTGTGTAGATGTCGTTAACTTATCTATATATTTGCATATATATGTATATCGATATATATCGACATATATCTCTCTATCACCCTTTATCTCTCTCTCTCTCTATATATATATATATATATATATATATATATATATATATAGAGTGAGAGAGAGAATATACCTTTCATTGAATACATGGCGGTGTATACTATTTCCCAAACTCCGCCCTTTTGTGTTTTAACCTGTCACATTACACACCTGCCATTGGTACATCTCAGGTAGCTTAGTGGTAAGTTATTGTGAAGCTTGTGTACATGGTTGCGTGTTCTACTCCTGGCAGTGGTTGTTTTACCTCTCAGAGCAGGCACTATTAGTACAAGGGTAAATAACACACATTTCAGTGGTTCTGGCCAGCTTTACCTGTGATCTGTGTGATATTCAGCAAAGGTTAGACCTGTGTTGCACATATCCATGTAGTCATGTTTAAACGCTGCTCACCAGCACTTACCGGCACAAAAACACACTAACATATGCTTAAACATGCTCTAATGACCTGCATCCAACATCCATTATTCGGGACATCAGAATTACGTAACACCCCTTGCAGGTCGTGGAACTGGGACCATGAACGACACAGTCAGTGGCTTTACCACTGAGGCATCTGGGATATGTACAAGTGTTATGGTGTTTAGTATGTAGAGTGTACTACAGCTGTTCCTCCATACTGCAAACAAATGTGTAACTCAGTTGGTGTACATATGGATGATACCTGTTAATGGTATGTCCAGGTGATGCTTAATGGATATTCTCCAGTTATGGGAATCCATGTCACAGTGAGCCACACACTGTAATGTGCTACAACTTGCCACAACCATAACTGGAAAATGCTGGGGTGACAGATACCTGTCATGGGTACTTCCCATGCTTTGGAACTACATCCCTGATTACATTATATGAAGCCCCTCATTAACACACCAGGGAATCCTTGCAGAGTGGGTGGGGAACAGTGGTTACATCCCAGGCATCCTGCAATTGGCTCTGCTCCACAGAGGGACAGTTAGTTAATCAATGGGGTGGCGACAGCAGACACATTTTGGCTAGGCTTATGAATGGCCTCTTGATGGTTAGTCATGTACCTACTGATGTACCTAGGAACCTATACATACAGTATCAACACATGCTTTTAGCTTAATTTACTGTTCAGGTATTGACTTACCTTGTGCCAATAGCAGTTGTGTGTGCAATAGTTCAGGGCTGCCTATGTAGGATGCACACAGTAGACCACCTATACATGACAATTTACAGGTGGTCGTGTGTGTGTGCCATCCCTTTTACTGTGTGTGCAGGTGGAGAAGTGTGTCAGTCCATAGGGGCCTACACTGTCAGTGTATGTGCTATACGTTCCCTCTTTGCCAAGGCATGGGCATACTGGGCATGCCTCCGTCTGCCTACTGGGGCTGGCACAGAGTGTTTGTATGATGTTTGTGGTCTGAATCCCTCTGTGCCTGTGGTGCCCTTGGCAATTGCGGTAGGTTGTGAGGGCCTTCACCATTATGTCCCTACTGCAGCTGTTTCTGCAGGATCATATTATGTAGCATGGCACATACTATGAAGATGTGGGCACACGTGCCTGGAGAGTACTGCAAGGCTCCACCAGATATGTCCAAGCAATGGAATCATTATTTCAGCATCCCAAGCACATGCTTTATGATGATTCTGGTTTGTGCATGTGCCTCATTATGGTGTTCTTGCATGGGTGTGTGTGTGCATTTCTGATGGGAGTCATCATCCACAGCTCCAGTGCATAGCCAGCATCCCCCACAAGATGGCCATATGGGATGTCCCCCCTGACAAATACCTGGTACAGCTGTGAGGCATGCCATATGTGGGAGTCGTGGTAGATTCCAGGGCTGCCAACACACACATCCATGATAATGCCCTGGGAATTGCACATGACCTGGCAGTTGATGGAGTGGTATCCCTTGTGGTTTATGTAGCACCTACCATGCTCACCGGGTGTTGACTTGATGTGTATGTGCGTGCAGTCTATTGCACCCAGTACCTCTGGGTAGTCTGCCACACGGTGGAAGAGGTGCATATTGTTGGCCAACTCCTCCTGTGTTCAGGGGAAGTATATATGCTCATTGGCATGTGGTAACATGGCATCCTGGAACTGGTGGAGTACCCTGGATGCTGATGCCTGTGAGATCCCCATGATATCTCCAGTTGGCCTTTGAAAGGTACCTTTGGCTAGTATTCTCAAGCTTACATTTACCTTCATGTCCACTGGGATGGGTTCTCCTCTGTTGTTTTTGTCTCTGAGGCATGGCCGGCACAGCTCAACAATTTGCTGTATGATGTCCCTGTCCACCCTGTAATTCTCTACTATCTCCAGATTATCTAGCCCCTGGTAGGTTACCCTTGGTCTGAACACTCTTCTCTTCCTCCGGTGCCTGAGGTAGTTGTCAGCATCATCCTCCACACCACCTTCAGTCTCCAACACATGCTGATGAATCAAAGCTATGGCAGCTCCCAACATGTACATTGTAAAAGTTCCCCGTCTGTTTACACCGATGGTGCAGTGTTTGGGAATACACGAGTATGTGAGGTGACTTCACACTTTATACTATTGTGCTTTGGAAGCTGATGATGTCATAGGGTGTGTATTTACAATCCGAGCTGCAGGGTATCTTACTTATGTGTTTTACCGCAGGTACTGCTATTGTGGGGCCTTTGGTGTTGAATTACACTTGGCTGCCGTGGATCACCTCTTGCCCTTGCCTTCATTTTTCAAACCGATTCCCCTTCCATTGTCAGGCATGCATCCAGCAGCCTGCTTGCTTGTTTTGTACTTTCCCAACCCAGGATTGTGCTGCGAAATGTGTTCTATAGCCGATCTACTACAGGTTTGCTTTGCTCTGCTGTGACAGTTCTCTTTTCTTTGTAATTCAGCACCTCCCCTTTTCTGTTCTGCAGGTTGCTGCTAGCAGCCTTGTTAGCTACCGTCAATGGCCCAGTGTGAGTTAATAGGTGTTAATTACTCAGTTGTACTCCAATTACCCTGCTGCAGCATTTCCTTATTGTCTTCCCGTAACCTTCCTGTTTCAGCTGTGGTGCACTCCTTGCACAGCCGTTTACCGGGTTTTGAGTGCGCTGTCATCTGCGTACACATTTGCTTTCAGTCACCTTGTGTGCTCTCAGCTAAGCAAAGCGATGGCTACGTCCACACCCCTATCCTGCGGCTTTGCTAAGCAACGGGCAACCCAGATTAGCAATCCTCCAATGTGCTTACAGCTACGGTGGCACACCCCCTCCTGATGTCATGTATACCTCTAGGCCACTCCTTGGTGTTATACTGCTACGCCGTGTGGTACAGCCTTATGCCGGCAAGGCGTTTGCGATTCAGTATTACTTGCCTCATTTGCATGGCATTGACTACTAATTCATAGTTACCATGCCGAACGCTGTCACAGATATTTAGAAACCCTTGCGCCTTGGTTGTGGTGTAGCATGCATACCATTGACTATTATGGTGAAATCATGATTTGTGTTACACTGCAGTTTTATGACATCTATATATATTTTCCTTGTGTTCCCATTTGCGCACACATGCACTGCGGTTGTACTTTGCGTTAGTGTGGCTATGACATTAAATGTTATTTTTATGTGTTGTGCATGTTTTTTATGCCATTGGCTGTATATTTAGCCGTTGGCATATGTTAACTTTGTAATATGTACGTTTGGTTTGCTTTCGTGGCTCCAATGTTCTGTTTGAAAAAATGTAAAAAGTTTTTTTGGTTTACATTTCTGTATGCTTACGCTACACCTGCACCACTTCATGAATTGCTATGTACCTTCATTTGCATGCTGCACTACTGTGCATGGGGTGATTAGCATACATGTGCTGAGAGCTGCGCAGCTGTGGCGTACGCTGGTAGTGCACGTGGAATCGGATCCTACCTGAATCGCACGGTGGCCATATTTGGCATTAGAACACCTACGCTACGCCTGCACCTGGCGCAAGCTTCATGAATCTGAGGGAATATTTTTGTCACTCCCTTAATTTCCTGTATATTTTATACCGTATACCATCTAGACCTGATATCGAAGCAACATTTACTTTCTTAAGTACTTCATCCAATTCACAAATAGTAATGTCTTTTTCACACTCTTACTTAACTCGCTCTTAATTTTCTTTTTTTTATTTTCCATTCTCTCTTAATTTCTTTCTTTTTACTGTGATACATATTTTCCACATGCTGTATTATAAGAAGCTAAATTTGCTTTTATGTATAATATTATACTAACATCTTCCTTTACTATTTTACCCAAATATGCAGCTACCTCCTCCCTTCTCCATTGTAAATAATATTTCTGCATAAATTGTAATGTCTTATTTTTTTCCTGATTTAATTTATATATTTTATTTTCTATATAATAATATTCTCTTGTATTCCTCTCTAAATTCTCCAATGCATCTCTAGAGATCTTTCCATACTTAACTTTTTCATTATTTCTTACATCATCTTACTATTGAAAAAGAAAACTTTTTATACTTTTTTTTAAATTCAATCTACCATTCAGTCCAATTTTTATAAAAGCTTTTCATGGTTATATGGTCCCTTCATTGCTGCCATATTTCCCATGCTCCAAATTCATCCCTTAATTTCTTGTTTATTATTTGTATTCCCTTTTCTATTTTAATATACTCTTTTTCTTCAATCATCTCCATCCATATTGCTATATTATCCAAAAAAAAAAACTATCTTCAATATATTGCCATCTGCTACAGCCAAATCTTCTGATTGTACAAAATAATCAATTTCAGATCCAATTGCCCCTCTTCTGTAAGCCCGTTGACTTGTATTCCACACATCTAACTCGCCACAGTTTATCACATATTGTATTTTTAACCTTTCTTTTTATACCCCTCTTAAATCTTATATAAAGTCCCCTGCAATAACAATTTTCATATTAACTGCCACATGATCTAATATTTGGTGAAACAGATTCTCTCTTTCCCTTCCAATTGTATATGCATATAATGTTATAATTCTATAAACATATTCTCTCTCCACTTCACATTCAAAACAATAAACCTTCCCATCCTTACTAATGTTACAGCTATCTTTACTGTATTTACACAATAGAGCCACTCTAGAACAGTATTCACTTATTAAATTCCTTATTATTTTTCCACCTCATAATTTTTCTGTTTACAATCTTTCCTCACTTGTCAGGAATCTTATATCCTCTATAAGAATGATATCTACATCACATTTAGCACACAATTCCAGTATTCCTAGCCTTATAATATCAGTAATACTATTCACATTCATGGAAAGCACTCTAAAAATATTATATTGCCTTCTTTTTAAGTTTAAGGGAAGTATTTTAAATTTTTGTTTTCTTATTTTTTAATATTTTTATGATTTTATGTACAACAATTAATTGATCCTTAGAATCAGATTTTAAACCATTTTTGTTAACTGAAACACATCTGAAACCATTCCTTACCTTTCATTTTAATCTTTGGTAATGTATTTTCAAATCTTCTTTCCTCACCCTTACCCTAGCACCTACTGAATTTATTTTCCTAACATGCTTTGCACTTTTTGACAAGCATCTGACTTATCACTTTCAGTTTCTTCTTCATTTTTTCTCAGTACAGTAACCTTCATCTTCCTGAAATATAACATTTATCTAAGTCATCTTTTATTACTTTGTCTTCTTTTCCATTAACATCTTTCCCCTATTTCCTCATTACATTCAGACACTACAATACTTTCTTCATTATCCTACTCAACATTATATTTTACAATCAAATTAAAAATGCCATTCACTTTTACATATTCGACATTCAGTATTAGACATCTTTATCATATGACCTTTCACCTGCATTGATTATATCTTATTTTTGTAAACACATTTATTAGATTCATGGGCAAAAACAAAACAGCTCCACCAGATAAAGTCCAGATCAAGCTCCAAAAATGTAATGCAAGAAATCCAAGCTGGCAAAGGGCACACATGGCATAAAACCAAACGATTTATTTAGTATAAAACATGTAAGCGCTTTCACGTAGTACTCCTATGCTTCATCAGAAATAAAATTCTATCACAAGCCTAAATATTTTAAATGCTGTTAAACCAATCACTGCTAGCAACCTTTTTTCCCTCCAGTTACGTAATTAGTGGAAACCAAGTGATTTAAAGTAACCTAACACTTTAGCAAAATAAGTACACTTTTAGTATTTTCCAATCACAACTTATATAATAGATTTCAGATATAATAAGTAAGAAAAATAAAAAAAAATGCACATAATTTTCAAACATTATTTATTCATTTATATATGCATATATTTCCTGTTTTCACTGTGTTTTTATATACACACATTTGTTTATGTTTGTCTTTAGCTATGAAGTTTTGTTTATATATTTTTTTATACATTTTTTGTTGTTTATGTGTTTGTTTTTTGAACATCTTAGTAGATTGATGAGTGTTGATGTAGCCGTTTAAGTTTTTTATTGTAAACTTCACATAAGGTGTATACTTAGTTAACTATGTGGATGTCAGGACTGTTTCAGCTTTTGTTGATGCAGTTCAGCATTAAATTTTTCAAAACATCAGTATACTTGCAACAGCATGATGAAATGACTTGTGTTGTTGTTGTGTCTTTCGGCTTTTCCCGGTTAGGGGTCGCCACAGCGGAACTCCGGTCCACTAATGATTGGCAGTAGATTTTTACGTGCCGAGTTGCCAGCCCTGACGCATAACCTTCAACAAAGGTACGCCCATTCACTCATGTCTCCACACAGAAGACGCTATAGCTGAGAATCGAACAGGACAACATCTTACTGTGAGGCGACAACATTACCGCAGCACCACCACCGCAGTTTTACGATGAAATGGCTTATTTATGATATATAATATACTGTTTAGATATCTGCAATATATATATCTTATTTATTATATCTAAAAATCTATTATATAAGTTGTGATTGGAACATACTAAAAATGTACTTATTTTTGCTAAAGTGTTAGGTTACTTTAAATCACTTGGTTTCCACTAATTATGTAATTGGAGGGGAAAAGGTTGCTAGCAGTGATTGGTTTAACAGTGTTTAAAATGTTTAGGCTTGTGATAGAATTTTATGTCTGATGAAGCATAGGAGTACTACAAGAAAGCGCTTACATGTTTTTTACTAAATAAATCATTTGGTTTTATACTGTGCATGGCCTTTGCCTGCTAGGATTTCTTACATTTATTAGATTATTGAAATCCCCGTAGGGAAAAAAGGATATGGTTGTCCCATATACATTTATTTGTTCCTCTATTACTGTCTACATATATAATACTTGGTAAATACTTTTACACTTCTTATTCATATTTTAAAATAACAGTCACTTCCTACCCCCATTCCATATATTCACAATATCAAAAACTGAGTAGCACATATATGAGAAAAAAATGTTTATCATCTTTTATCTAAAGTTCATCCATGTTAAAATGAACTAACACTTCTTATTTTAGATGACTTCCTTGCCTGGAAATAATGTCATTCTATATGTAGCAGTCGTTTTTTTTTTTCACAATTAAACAAAAACCTTTACATTAAGTCTTCAGTCTCAAATGTTAAGTCAAAAGTGTCTCTTTCGCCAAACGAATCAATGATCAAATGCCTTTTGCTTCAAAACCCAAAGGTAACACTAAATTATTGCACACAAAATATATAGCTATTATTTCTTACTTCTTATCCAAAAACACAAGTCATTTTTCTTTTTGATAAAGTTTACAGTACCTTTTGTTCTTCCAACTGCATCAGCATATGATTTTCCAGATTATATTCCCACCTGTTATCTTATGTCCATCCAACCCATGACTCATTTTCTTTACACCCAGCTCACTGCCCATTCTGAAAACCTTTTCCATCATATATGACCATAAAATCTCAGACTCCTCTCTAGGATCACCTTTGTTCTATAAACTAACCAGTTTTTCATAAGGCAACCCTCCAAAAACAATATCAGTTACAACAACTTCTTCAAAATCCTGAGGTTTAAAGTCAGCTAAACACTGACTGTACTGTTCATTTGTTTTGCAACAGTGTTCTGTATGACTGACAGAAATATTCTGCTATCACCAACACAACTCTCTTCTTCCTCCTATACTGCACAACTTCTCCTAGCTGCATCTGTACCAGGAATGGAAGTAGGAAGTGCAGCAGCAAAAATGTTCCCCTTCACAATGGAAAATGCAGGGGAAGTTTCCTGATGCCCATGCCAGATTTCCCCTATTATTATAAATACCACCTTGAGTCTTCCTGGGCAAGAAAAATATAAAGCTAGATAGATAGATAGATAGATAAATAGATAGATAGATAGATAGATAGATAGATAGATAGATAGATAGATAGATAGATAGATAACCCACAATGTGGATTACAGGGAGAAAAATAGGAAAATATAAAATAGTAAGACGGGATCATAAAGTAAGCAGGAGTATGCAAGTAAAGATAACAAAGCATACAAGTAAGTGGGTTGACATTTTTAAAAGAAATGGACTTCTTTTTAATAAAGACTTAAGCTAGCTAGATGTAGATTTCGGATATATGCACCAAGGTCTTGGAGACTGTAGCTGGTGAGGAGAAAGGAAGGCTTGATTGCATACACAAAATACTGGCCTGGACATTATGGGCATGTAGTAGAAATACTGATACATGTGGATGTTCATCATACTAGGACCAAGAACATATGACCATGGGTGGAACAAACTGGTGCTGGGGAGGACTCACCCAGATGTAGGATAGAGATGCCATTGTGAAAAATAAAGGTATACAGTTGTTGAGGGATACAGCTAGATGCTTGCTTATGCCCATGGATGAGAGCTACCCACAGAGATGGCTTTCAGGTGAGACACATTGACAGTTTCCATGCTAAAAGTACTCACTACAACCTCAGTATTTGCGTAATGTATCCATCTCCACATGGCATGACCATACAACCCATTAATATAGCTCATTGTATCTTCTGAAGTAGAGCTGGCACATCATAGATGCTTGAGAGAAATGACTAGGCCTGACTGCATAAACCACCTTACAGCTTCACTGTTGAGAAACCTATAAATCTCTGTAGGAGTTTCCCATGCTGTCAGTTATAAGGCTTTATGTTGATGAGGGCTAAATGTAGATAGGGAGAGGTAGACCTTCAACACATAAGCCGCCTTTCTTTGACCTGATAGCTCAACCAGAGTTTAATTGGTAGAAAGGATAATATAAATGGAAACAATATCATATTTGCTAAGTTAATGCTATAATTCCATTGCATAATATACAACAAGCTGAACAAGCATAATGGTGTCATAATCTAAACCTATCATTCTATGGTCCATGTCTCTCCATCTGACTCTTACATTTCACTTAATCAGCAATCAGTTCTTATTCAACCTGAATTAAAACATTACCATAGGTTGTGAGGAGATGACATACATCAGATAACACTCCTGGGGATTTATGAAGTTCCTCAGTGTGGTAAGAAGGCTGTATTACCATGATAAGCAGTTTTTTGAGATTCACTGGCACATTAGACACAATGGCAAAAGATCCCATTTCAGCTAATCTGCATATCTGTGAATCACAGTTAACTATCAAGAAGTGCAGATTAACATTTCTATGTTACTTAACTGTGGCATCAGCATGGTGTAAGCATAGATAGCCGTCCCCCTCAATCACTCACCCAAACACAGAATCACACAGAAAAACACAGGCACTGCATACTGTATAGTAGTCCCTGTTGTCAGGATGTCTATGATGTCTCATTCTACCTTGCCCAGGTAATACAGAGATGATTACAGTCAGACTTTATGACAGACATTTGAGTTTTCTTCTTCACAGCCTTCAGTAAATGCATGCTAGCATAAATACTATTTATGAGGTGGAGGGGTATGCATAAAATGTCCCATCCCCATCTCTCGTGTGTCACAATGTGTTACAGGCATTGCATAATGTTCAAGCTACTCAATACCTAGTAAAAACACTTGCTTCACTAACTTCTCATTTAGTGTACTGGGCTAATGCCAGCATTTCATGTATAAAGGGTACACATTTCAAGTCCCCCATATGTATTTTTTTCTGTGTATATAATGTAAAAAGCAGCCTCTGGTTTCAAGCAATGATGCAGAAGACTAAACTACTGTGTGGATGGTGGGAAGGTATGAGTTTGAGGTCTCATTAGTGACTTTCAATGCACGCTATTTTTCACTGCTGTCCAGTGGTTCTCTGTATATTTTATATACATATGTATCTTTAAGCCATGTCATATTAAATATCCTTGGCGTCTGTTGCACCACACAATCCCTGTTCTGTTTATATGGTGGTCAAGCATAATAATTTTTGAGAGCTATACCTTATGGACAGTGTTTTTCCCCAGTCCCCCTACTGATAGATAACCCTAGTGTGCTTTCCCCCAGGTCCCCTCTAGGTGTGTAAATAGAGGTATGACAACTATCCCAACCTCCCACCAGTACACACACACACACACACACACACACACACACAGTTATGCATTCAAAAGCACCTATCCATTCATATATATATATATATATGTATATATATATATATATATATATATATATACATATATTCATATACGCACACCTGACTAACTTCCCTACTAAATACTAGTTTGGTATCTTGCAAACAGACACACATTCACACCCATACAGCTCCTCACATACACTTACCTGCTAATCCTACCTTACCACTACCCCCATGGATGAACTCCTAGAAGTATTAGCCATGCTAATCTACACAACTGGATGATTCTGTAAATCACTTGCCATGCAGATACCTTCCCTGAAACAACTCTGGGGAAAGAATACATGCCTAATTAGCATATTGATCTTCCCCAGGTTGCCTCATTAGCATGTTGCATGGCCATGGGGACATCCCATTGTTTTCTTTCATGTATTTGTGCAAAAGCACCATGCTAGGGCTGCCTATGAATTTGAAAAGGTTAATTTCAGGTGCACATCTTCATGAATTTCCTCCACTGTGTCTA
This sequence comes from Protopterus annectens, assembly GCF_019279795.1. Classification (NCBI taxonomy): domain Eukaryota; kingdom Metazoa; phylum Chordata; order Ceratodontiformes; family Protopteridae; genus Protopterus; species Protopterus annectens. Next base: position 448,273,131 of record NC_056738.1, read on the forward strand.
TACAACACTTACATAGTATAGTGACAATGCATCCACTGCACATTAGAAAAGTCTGCTGTATTGGAACGGGCAACATGCTGATGCAGAAGCACTCAGGCAATGAGATTTAACTGAAGTTTGGGGCATACACTGTGGTCACAAGGCTGTGTTTAAAACATGAATCTAATTTTGTCAAGCGGATGCATTTTTTTTCTTTATCACCAGAAAAGAATGTTCTATACAGTATCGTCAATTTTATGACAGTACTTGTTTTTGGGTACTTCCTGATGGACAAAGTAACTGGTACTCCCCACAACTCCACCCTATTTACTTTTGCTGCTTAACTTAAAGTGATATTAGTGTTGCTATAGAAAGGAAAGAAAACTGTATGAATGGAGACACGGGGAGGGCATTTTCACAAGTTATGGCTATTTAAGTCTTTCACTTAGTGAGCAGCAATATTATGTCATTTGTATAACCCCTGAAAAAAATTCCACAAAGTATCTTCATTTTCAGTCACCACACTTGTTTTGGAACAGTTACTGGTGGACCAGGTAACTGATATATTCCTGATTACTTCTGCTGCTTAACTGGAAGCAATTTTAGTGTTATTTTAGAAAGGAAAGGAAAACCGTGAATGGAGATATGAAGAGGCATGTCTTAGTGAGCGTTTCAAGCTAGGGCTACTTAAATCTCATCCTAGTGAGTAGCATGGAGAAAGAGCAGTTGTGGATATACAGTAACATGAACATGAAGGAATTTGTGAGGCAGGACAGATGAGCAGTGAAGGGGAAAAAGGGCACTAGTACAATAACATTTTGTAAATAGGCATTATCATGTGTTGTAATTTGTGTAAGCTTATAGCATGGATCAAGGTGAAAGGGGCTACCTAAATCAATGCAAGCCCTGTAAAATGATGACATGATACTGGGGACATTGGGTGTAAATTGTCTAAACTGCAAGTATCTTTTTAAGTGGTTGAGGTTATTACAGCTCACACACTATATAAGTATGTAATTATTTAAGTTGAGTTCGATTTTGTAGAAATATATTTCGAGAATAATTAAGGTGATGATATTAAAGATATATAGTGGAAACAGTTGTGTTAGTGTTAGATGGATGTTGTGTTTCTACACATCTGTTTTCCACTATATCTTTAATACCATCTTCATAATTATTTCCATCATAATATATTCCTACAAAATCAAAATCAACTTAAATGCTTTACCTCAAACTGCAAACTTGGAAAGTAGGCAGATTATGCAGAATGAAACATAGCTTCAAGGGGCAAGAAGCTTTAAAATACTGAAAGAAAGGGAAATCCACATAAGAACAACCACGAGACAATGAATAGTTCAGAGCCTATAATCTGTATCGCTGAAGGAAAAATATTTGAAAGGAATATGATGATTTTAGTCTGGTAACCACTAAAAAGAAACGAAAGAAAGAAGGAAAAATAAGTTGGGAAAAGAGATACAAAATAATACATAGTGAATCATCGTTAGAACTGAGGATGATATAGGAAGTGATATTAATGCTAAGGTAGAAAGAAAAAAGCTTTAATGAAGCTAGAAAATAGAAAATTTACATAGAAAATGAAGGTTATACTTAAAAATGGGAAATGTTAATTATAGGTGATTCTATCCTGAAAAGAACTCAAAATACTCTTCCTAGAATTAATACAAATGTAGTCACTGTTCTTGTTTGTGAGTTTCTGTATTCAGGGATAATAAAAGAAGGCATTAAGTACTTAACAAGTCACAATAGCAAAAGATATAATGAACACAGTCTAGTATAATGTATAGAGATACCAGGTCCATTATAAACAATAGGGAAGATGTTATTCTGTTTGTCTAGAAGATACAATTAGGGCCGCCATCTCTGATATTCTCTTTGCTATTAGATTAGGTTTTAATAACAAAGAAAGCAAACATTGTGAACAGCGAATTAAGAAGATTTACATTATCCACAAGCTGCTCAAATATTTATTTGTTGAAACTTTTGTTGGCAAAAAGATCTTTTTTTTTTTTTTTTTTTTTTTTGTAAGAGACAAGATTAATTTAAGGCATGCTGGAAATAGAATAATTGGATCAAAATTGACTAAGTTAGTTTTTTTAGCAGAACCATTAATCAAATTGTTAAGAGTGGGTGGAAAAAATGAGTGTAAACTAAATTTCATATCTACAAAGTGTAGTATTAAATTGCCTGAAGTAATGTTCCATGATAAGGAAACTCTTGAAAGCTCTGGTACAGCAAAATATTGTGCAAGATCTGGAGGCTCATTAATGTTCATTTATAACAAAATATATAGTTCTTGAAACAATAGACAATGTAAGAAGCAACTGTGCTCCTGGCACAGATGGCTTAAATGATTACTTTTTAAGAAGAAACGGTGTATAGTTCGTTCCAATCTTGACATTTGTTTTTCAGAATATGTTTTAATAAGGAATAGGTTTCACAAATCTAGAAGCAGGCAACTATAATGCCCATACCTAAAAGTGGAATGGCAATTGATCTAAAAAATTTTAGGTCTACCGGTTTGTCATGCATTACAAGTGAGGAAAGAATTTTGCTTATTTTATTGACTACAGAATTGATGGTGGAGCAACATATGTATTAACAATGGCTATTGCCAGCGTAAATCTTGCTTTACCAATTCAATCTACTTTTATGCAGCAGTTGTGCATGTGTTTGCTGAAGGAATACCATTGGATTTTTTGTTTATTTAGAACTAGCAAAAACCTCTGGTACTATTCCTCACAAGGTATTTTAAAATTTATGAAAAAGTGGATTGTTAATGTATTATTAGATGAATATCAGACTAGGTGCAATAAAGGCTGTCCTCTGTGAATATTATATATGTGCACTCCCAATATTTTATGACAAGTAGGGGCCATCCTCATGGATCTTACTAAAATCATTGCTGTTTAATATATTTATGACATCATTGCTATATTTCATCCAGACTAAGAAACTGACCTTGAATGTTGCTGAGAGTGCATGAGCCATATACTGCACAGTTCTGGATGTAGTGCCAAGTGTTATAACAAAGTTGCTGTAGGATCCTATATTGTGCAACTGTGTTTCCAACCTGCAACATCCCATACAAAAATGTTGCATTTTCAGATCTAGATCAGCTGAGATTACTGGTTTATAGCATCCATTCTGTGTGCTGCAGATCCCTGGCTAGTGCACATTACACAAATGTCAGTTACCAGTCCTCTGTGCACCATCAGGCTGAGCATATCAGACCCTGTGCCTTCTATATAAGAACAATGTAGTATAGATGATGGCCATACTTTGCTAATGCTTTACATGTTGCTTTCAGTGGTATGTCATTGGCATATCTGCTGATGCTGAACATGCAGTGCCAAGCTGCAAGAGGTATTATCCTGCCTAAATCTAGGCACGCAACTGAAACACATTTTCGAGTGTTGTAGCTGCTGCCACAGATCCAAAGGGGAAGTGGATGCCAAGTCATAGTTTGAGGCATTGTAGTCAACCCATGCTAAGTGCAAGCACAAGATCGAGGTCGATACAGGAGCATATAGTCCAGTCCACTTTACCCTGCTGCTTAGTATTACAAACTGTAAGGTCATTGCACTCTGAAGTAAAAAAAAATGATCCCCTCTCAATAGCCCTTTATGACTCATACATTTCAATAAGTTCAGTAGAGTTCTCAGTGGATTTGAGTCCCCACATCACATCTTACTCAGCAGCAATTTCTCTACTGAACACTTCATGAATATAATAATGTAAATCTCCACTTTGGTCTAAAGCTGTTCTGTCTTGGTGAAACATGTCATACTGGTACTTATCATGTTATTCTTGTGTTGCCCACCTCTCTGTCCTTAGGACAGATTGATTACAATGTTCTAACTTGTCTGATTCTCTTTGCATGTTAACAGTTGTAGAATTTTATATATCTGTGAATCTGGCTGAAGCTGGTAGCCTGCTATTTTAGGTACCACTGCTCTCTGCTTTACTTCAGTGAGACTGGGATACCAATGAATGCCTACTGCAGGTCATGCAGGCTTATTAGTTTATGTCAACTAATGAAAGGCCACCCATTTTCATGAGTTTACTATAGCACTAATAGCCTTTATGATTTATTCATCATTCTGCAAGAACCCTAGACAAGAATATAAATATTTGAAGTCATTAATGCAGTTCTTTTTCTCCCAATGAGTGACAACATGTGGGTATCATTTTAAAAAGTGGTATATAGCTGCTTGTCATATTTTTTACCATGTTGCTGCAGCTTTGCACCAAAAACCCTAATACTGGGTGATTCCAACTACCCTGCCATTAATTGGGAAAACTACTTGGGTACCAACTCCTTTTCCCAACGATTATTGGAATTCATAAATTCCAATGCCCTGGATCAACTAATCCATTGTCCCACCAGGGGCTCCAATATGCTAGACCTGGTCATTACCAACATGGGAGATAGATGCTCCACACCAGTGGTCACCCCCTCATTGGTCAGGTTTGACCATAAGCAAATCACCCTTGACATCCACATCCAACCCCCCAGTAAGGAAACCTCCTTAAAAAAACTTCTCCAAAGCCAAATTAATGCTACTGAAGTCAGAAGTGACAAACTTCACAACACCCACGCAGACGGGATCTGGAAGTTTGACTGCAGAATCCTACACTAAGGCACTGTATGAGCACATCCACTCATGCATGAATTGTGCCATCCCAAATAGAACCAAGATGCTCTTCTCCAAAAAAAGAAAGCCAATCTGGTGGTCCCCTGCTATAAACAAACTATACAACAGAAGAAAGAAACTGTTGCAGAAAAGAGAAAAATACCAGGATGCAAAAAATTCCCTCACCAGCTTCAGTAAGAAGCTGAGATCCCTCATAAAATCCTCAAAAGCTGGTTACGAAAATAAAATTGCCAAAGATTCCAAAGACAACCACAAGGCATTCTATAGTTATGTCAAGAATCTAAATGGCAATGCTTAGATCTGCTCTGAGCTACAACAGAATGGCATTAAGTATACTGATCCCAAGGATATTGCCAATATCCTGGCAGATTGATTTAGTGCCAACTTCACCTCCCTCTCACCCCTTCAAGGGCCCATCTCAGTACCAAAAGATTGCCAAATTCCGATAATCATGGCCACACAGGTAGAAACCGCACTCTCCAAAGCTAAGAATACAGCATCCATGGGACCAGATGACATCCCAGGCTGTGTACTACATGAACTACAAAATGAACTGGCACCTCACCTAAGTGTCATGTTTAATCATAGCCTCACCTCAGGCTCTGTGCCCACTGAGTGGTGCACAGCTACAGTTATCCCACTCCACAAGGGAGGATCTGCCTTGGATCCCGGGAACTACCGTCCCATTAGTCTGACAAGCCTGATCTGCAAGGGCATGGAACGCATTATCATGGAACTTATAAACAAAGACATTGGCAACCTTCAAACAGTGGACCCCACCCAGTTTGGGTTTGTGAAGGGCCGATCTTCTCTCCTGAATCTGATTGACTTCTTCGAATCAGTCTCCAGAGTTGCGGGTGAGGGTAAGGTGGTCCACACAGCCTATCTGGACCTCGCCAAGGATTTTGACACCATCCCCCACTCTGGAATCATAGATAAACTTACTAAGCTGGGCATAAATCCCTACATCACTCAATGGGTTGCCAACTGGCTTACTGACAGAACCCAGACTGTAAAAGTAGCTGACTCCAAATCCAGCTCCAGACAAGTGGAGTACCTCAGGGTTCAGTCCTGGGACCACTCTTGTTTGGCATCTACTTCTCTGAAGTACAGGCCAGCACTAAGGGGCTCTGGCTAACAAAGTTCGCAGATGACTGCAAACTGGGAGCCATTATTGAATCCCCAAATGATGTGGATATTCTACAAAAGGGCCTTACAGAAACAGATGCCTGGTGCCAGAGCCATGGGCTCAAGCTTAATGCCAAGAAATTTTTAATTATCCCCTTTGGAAAAAAACATGTACCCATGAATTGTCACATAGGTGGCAGGACACTAAACATCGAAAGTGTGATGAGAAACCTAGGGACACAGGTGGACAGTGATCTCACTTTCGATAACCACATTGCCACAACTGTCAGGAAATCCTACTATATGGCACACCTCATCACTAAGGGCTTTTCATCCAGAAAAAAGGAGGTCATTGTCCCACTGTACTCATCAGTCATTAGACTCATTATAGAGTATAATGTCTCGTTTGGTATGTACCTCACAAGACATCTGCAACAGCTGGAAAGGCCACAGAAATACCTCACTAAAAGAATCACAGGCCTAAAGCAGATGCCATATGCTGACCGTCTAAAAAACTCCAGCTATACTCTGTGGCATATCGTCTACGCAGGGGCGATCTCTGCTTAACATACAAGGCCATGTCAAACCCTGAGCTGTTGGACATGCTCCACTTAAAGAAATCCCAATCCCTCAGAGTCACATGCTCCAGGGATCTAAACCTTGTCATCACAATGAACAAAACATGCTGGAGGGATAGGTTCCTGACCCAGAGACTCCCCATACTCTGGAATAGACTGCCCATACATGTCAAGCAGAGTGCCTCATTGGCCCACTTCAAAAGGAACCTTGATGATTGGATGGGAGATAGGAAATTCACCCCAGGGATCATGTCAGTCGCCCTGCTAGACAGGGGTCCAGAGAAGTAAATATTATGGGAAGAAATATCTAGGTAATTGTTATGGTTAGGCTTGCATAGGCCCTAGGGCCGATAGCCTAGTGCCAACCTATGAACCTAAATACAATTAGTTATGATACTTTTGAACTAGATGGCAGCCATATAGGATGTAATTAATATTTGATTTACTTTTCAATTACAATTTATAAGGGAAAATCTATTGCATTCTTTTAATATTTGCTATACATATTTAATTTCTTTATTCCTATCAACATATTTTGTTTATAACTTTTACATTACAAGAGATGCATTTTTATTGTCATTCGTTGCTTAAATTAAACTAGTCTGGCCAATTCAAATACAGAATCAACAACTTTAAATATTTATTGCAAAAGCCTTAACAATTACAATCAGGGGAACCACTACTAAAGTAAATACAGCCAAACAATAACATTGGTAGACTGATTATAGAGTCTGCAAAATTATTAGTCATGTCAACAGTGGTTGTATAACTTTTTAGTGTTATCCTTTATAAGTAGAAACTATTTTAAGTTTCCCTTTTTTTCAGCATGCACTCTACACATATAGATCATAAATTAGATATGCCAGGTAAATGCCGCTTAGAAAAAATTCTTGCTGTAAGGCCAGCATTTTAACTTGCATGATCCATTAATCAGATACAACTGGCTTGGTAAATCTGCTTGGCAGATAATTGTTTAGCCTCCTTTGTTTCAGAGCTGCCTAGAGCAGAGAACATTCATTAATGTTTCTTGTATTATAAAGATACTTGCAAGCATGTCAGTGTTGGGTAAGTACATTTTTTCTAGCCAAGAAATGAAAAACAACTATATGTAAATTTCATAGGAAAATAGGTATGCTTCAATAATTTGTTAAGGTGTGTCAAAAAGAAACATATGAACAACGATCTTTAAACAAATACTGAAGAATATAGAAGCAAACTCTTACATCATACATTTATCTGATAATAGATCATGCAGGACTAATCTTGCCTCTTCACCATAGGAAATGTTATAGCGTTCCATATCTTGTAACTGGGTAGCCATAAATATTGTCCTTGTACAAAAAAGGAAAGAACAGAAATAGAAAGAAAAAGAGAGGTGGCATTAGAAAACAGATTTGTTAATACCTCTCTCTATATATGTGTGTGTGTGTGTGTGTGTGTGTGTGTGTGTGTGTGTGTGTGTGTGTGTGTGTGTGTGTGTGTGTGTGTGTGTGTGTGTGTGTGTGTGAAGAGAGAGTCTGGTAAAGGAGTTCTGCTTCTACTTTGACCTTATTTTTTCTGTTACAAATATCATTTGAAGCCTGTCTTTCTTAAAGAGCCTAGGAAACTAAGCATGAAAACTTTGATTGTTTTTCCAAGGGCCAAAGCAAGTCTAAAACGAGGACACTGTAAGTGTCAACAGCAACCCTTTGCAAACATTTCTGTTTCTGAAGATTTATTGCTTGTTTATCTGTCTTGATTTGTTAACCCTTTCATTAGCCAAAAGACTCAAAAATGTGTGGGTGGCAGTATAGAGTAATATGTTTTTTTGATATTCAGATATGGACACAGAGAGATCAGTGAAGCCTAATACATTCCACCCTTTCTTTGGCTTCTGCAGATAGTTTGTGAGTATTCAGTAATGTTGCTTTCTTGGTGATGGAAGCAGATGTGAATGGAAGACTGAACACAAAATGAGTGTGTGACAATACAGAGGAAGCAGAACTGCTCAGCAGTATATATATTATATTGTGCGTGTGTGTATACACACAGGCACACACACAAACACAAATATGAATATCAAATTGCTGAAACCGAGTTTCAGTTACCTATAAAACTGCTTGGGAAAGAAAACTGTGCAGTATCTTGTATTCAGCATTTCATTTTCATTTGTTTGTTTGTTTTCCCATTTATTAATGTTATTGTTGTTCACAAAACATGGCAGTTATGACAGTTATTTCATTAAATCTCTCTTTCTCTTGAAATTGAATTTTTCTGAAATTCTGCTCACATAGTACATTGTTAATCTGTTAATTTATGAGAAAACTTACTCTTTATGCATGCATGCCTTTGGTTTATGAAGTTTTTGCAGTTTTGACTATATACGTTTATATGGATTTAGACTGTCTTTCATTGGAGACCATTACATAAATGATCCATCTGTTGAGCTGTCCAGTGTTTCACTGGATAGTTGTTGTAGGTACACTCGCTTGTTATTGAATAATAGTAATAAACAAAAAAGATAATTTATGTTTCAAGAACTTCCACAAATAAACATGGAAAACAAAGATTTCACTTTATTACTATAGCCACTAGCTGCAAATGCAGGCTGAGGAAAAGAATAAACAGTATTAAAACCTTTAAGTCAAGGTAATATGGTAGGTTATGAAATCAGGACTAGTTGAGATACAGCTTAATGAAGTCTAGTTGTCAGATACTAGATAATAGCCAAGGTGTTGTTTAGGCATATCATGCATCAGAGATGCTGGACTATAATTATCAAGTAGAGGCAGTGGTCAAGGTCATTGCTAATGGTGTTGATGTACACAAGGCTTGCTAACTTGGCAGACATAGTCTGGTTATAGTGGTTATGTTAGGGGCAGGGGCTACTTGCTTTACCTACTTCACCATTGTAATTAATATTTGTTTGACATGGGACAAGCAAAATGGGATTTAAATGACTGTGAATCTTTAAGCTGAGCAAAGTCTGACACTAATACATATTTTATAAATGGCTATAGCTATATATTTTTATTATATAGTTTATAACTATTTCCTGAAAAGATGGCAAACACTTTATTTCTGAGAAATGGAATGCAGCATTTGTATGTATATTTGATGCCCCTGCACTGGCCCAGTAATCAAGGAGCTTCAGTCCTCACCACTGGCAACAGCTATGGGACATACACACCAGGAGGGTGAGAAGTATACACACACAATAAAGCTCCCTTAAGAGCACACAGAGACCATGGTCAGTCTGGGCCTGGTTTCTCCCTCTTTCTCCAGATCCCCAGTAAGACTCCCCACTGGCACAGCTATACAGTTGAGATCTCAGCTGAGTGGCCAAGCCAAAACCTCCAGCATCCTCTCTGTCCAACCAGTGCTTCATGTCCCTGCCCAAGTAACTGACACACACACTCTTTGAGGTTTGATTTATATACAAACACACAACCACTCCAGGGAAAGGCTGGTACATGTTTAGTAGCTATGCCCCATTCCTTACAGATGATAAGGTAGTTTCAACTGCCACCAAACACTCTTATCAACTACTTTTAAGGCCCTTAACAAAGGGTGTCCAATCCTACTGTGTAATGTTACTATTAATTCAAATGGTAGTCTGACCAAGAGAAAGGCTATTTAGGAGTAGCCTGTACAGTGTCGCCAAACAGATATGCAAGTACTCTAAGAGCTTAAATATGTCTCACAAGTATCAGCCACAAAGACAGGTTTAAATATATTTAATAATAAACAATAAAATAATAAGACAATACTAAATATGTATTCACAGTGACTTCAGAGTTCAAAATCACAGGAAATATTTAAAACAACATTGCAGGACAGTCTAAAATAAATACAGAAAACATCTAAACTAATATTTACTATATTCCTAACTATATCTAAAAGAGTTATTATGCCCTAAGAACTAACTTACAGCAAGGCAAGTGCAGATGTGATGATGGGTGGATGTTCTTGTTAGGTCAAAACAAAATACAAAATGCCCAGACTCTCTTTGAGAGAGTTCTTAAATTAATATCAAATATTACCGAAGGGTTGGCATGGATGACATCACTTTTTTTCACCTGACTTTAGTTCCCAAGCTACCCCCATTGTCAGAAAGTACAAGCATTCTTTAGCATCTCTCTGTGAAAAATACATATCTCTCAGATATTTGCAGATCCTGAAAGTCATAAAACAATAAAACACTTCTGCATCTCAAACCTAGTAATTACTTCTCTTCTAAAGACAATACAAAACACTTATAGCTCTAGATATTGTGTCTGCTACACTGAAACTGAGAACTTTTATAGCACAATCATAAAACAATTTGATATCAACTTATTTTCTTGAAGTTTTGCAAATTAACCTTTTATTTCCCAGTTTCTACTGTTAAAGAGAGATACAGTTACCACAATTACAATAGTTTATATAAATTTCTATTCTAAGCCAGCAGGGCATGCTGTGGTTCCATTTTAGTTCAGTACATAACGTACAGTTCTATATAAATCATATCAGTATTCATGAATGACATGGAATTATTTTCAAAATTCCAGATAGCTGGGCTGGCAGTGTGACAGTATAGTATACATTATTTGTGAATTTAGTTTATTTATTGTCAGAAATGTCTGTCATATGGATGAATTCAGCAACCATTCATTCCATATTCTGTTCTAACTGTTGCTTCTTTTTCTGTGCACAGATTCCTCAGGAGACAAAGTGACTCAGTGTCCTCATTATGAGGCATGCTTGGCATAATGGTTAAGGTCTTTGTCTCCCAAGAATAAGGTACATGGCTCAATCCTGACTAACATTAATTGCCTGTGTGTGTAGTTTGAATGCTCTCCCTGTGTACTTGTAGGGTTCCACCGACTTCTGAAAACATGATGGGTGTTTCCACCTCAGACTTGAGAGATATGCCAACCAAGAGTACTCAAACTGAATGGAATTATGAGCAGCAGCACAGACTACAGGTGATACTGTCACTGGAAGAGTTATGTAGACCGACTGCTTTAATCATGACAGATGTGAAGTATACTCTAGATGGGAAAATGTGGATCAGAGACTGTGGACAGTGTCACACATAGCCACTTGGTATAAAAATTGTATTCATAAAATTTGCTTACATTGCCTAATGTTGCAAAACTGGACATGGGTATTTGCTAGTGGCTTGGGTTGATGACCTCGCCAACTCTGACTTTTTCCAGGGACTCATGCTAATGGTAGGAGGGCTCTAGGTCCCTCTACTTATTGGCCACTATGTGCCTTCCATAAAGCCATGCAGCCCTGTGTTGGTAGTCTACTACTGGCTGGTGTCCAGATTCCAAGCCTGAGTTACCTGGGATAACTCTTTTGAACAAAATTCCACCAAATATGAACTCAGGATTGCCCCACTAAATATAGGTTCATTGACAGGATGCAATGTGGCAGTGAATGACATAACAGTAAAAAGGAGATTGGACATCATCTGTATCCAGGAGACAAGGTCCAAGGGCAATGCAGCAAAGAAGGGCAGCCTAAAAATCGGTGCGGGGATTGTGCCTAGAGAAAATCTACTTAAAACAGAAAGGTATGTCATCTGAACTAATGACAGACTCATGGCAATCAGACTGCACTACAAAGATAAGACACTATTCATAATCTCAGCCCATGCCTCACATCAGGGTTGTGATGGTGAGTAAAGAAGTACATTCAAGTAGCATTTGCAGGGTCTATATTACAACGTCAAACTCACAGGAGTCCGAAAGTTGTAATATCAAACCCAAATGTTCAAGACACGAAAATAGTGAAGCCACAGAACACTGATTTTTTTCCCAGGGAAAAATCAGTGGGCAGTTTTCACGGCATTGCTATTTCCTCCACTGTGGTGCAATCTCAGAGTTGGTATATTTAAGTAGGGGGTGTGTGGGGGCACAGCTCCCCATGTTGGGGGGTGTGCCCCAACATTAGTTTAAGTTTAAAGTGTACATGTTTTTTTTTTTGGACCGGAACAGTGATTTTTTTTCCCTGGGAAAAAAAATCGCTGTTCTGTGTTTTCATAATTCTTGGGTTTCGAACTTCATGGTTCGATATTGCATCGTTCGAACTCCTGTGAGTTTAACGATGTGATATAGACCCGCATTTGCAGGACCTACTAGATAAATCAAGACAATATGAGTTGATATTTATAAAGGAGGACCTCAATACTCATATCAGGACAGAGATAATAGGATACATGGGTGGAGCAACAGCAATAATGGAGAGATTATTTTGGACTTTCATCCAGTAAATTACTGGTGGTGAACAACATATTGCTCAGCAAGAGAGTAACAGTCACAAGGTCACATACAAGAGTGGTCAAAATACTTTTCAGGGAGACTTCCTTCTCATTAGGAATGGGCATTGGGGTAGAATCAGGGATTTGGAAGTCATCCCAATGAAACAGTTGGCTCAAAGCATAAACCACTGGTGGCTACAATCAGCTGCAAGCACGGGTCAGAGAAAGCTCTAAGGTAAACAGAAACTAGGACAAAGACCTAGAAGTTGACTCAAGTGACAGCAAAAGAGTTCACGAGAACACAGAGCGAAATACTTAGGAGTCTACTATGTTAGAAGAAGAAGAGAAAATAGGCAGAACTAAAGAAGAATGTCAGCATCCCAAAACAGTATTTGTGAAGATTATAGAACAGATATGCAGCTGAGCCAATTATGGAACTATGATAAATAAGGAAAGCTGTTGGTAGAAGGCAAAATTCCAGGGAGTTACAAAAAGAAAGACAGAGTGCAGAAAAATGTGGGAGCTAGGGAACATGGAACAGACTAAAAGGAGGGACATCGGTAAGGGTATTTACACTCTATGAGCCAGAACAACAGAATAACAAGACAGTGGAATATAGCTGTTTGATTTTTAATCTTTCTTCTATGATTTGACTATTGATCAGGTAACTCTTTTAAATAAAGGACTTTCCTTCATACCTGCAAAGAGTGCAGATATTACAAATATTGACTTAAAGCTTTTTGCGAGGAATGTTTCATTGAATTTATTATTTTCCCAACAAGGTCCTTGTGCTGATAAGGTTATAAGAGACCAAGTTATTTCGTACCTGATATACATTTGACATTGGATACGTTTGTTCCTCTCTGTGAGAAAGAGGTATGCATTGAATGGTGTGATAAGCATAATGGATCTTTTTATAATTTGATCCCAGGTGAATGTGTAGCCCTGAAGACATTACATGAGGCTTCTTTTTTAGAGATCTGACCAGAGGATAAAGAGGGTGGTGTTGCACTTATGAATCAGCATTATCTTGATAAAGTGCTAGAAATGCTTAACGATGGCACCACTTATTTACCTTTGCATAAGTATCGGGTCAACGGGCTTATGAAGAAAGTGGATTTTTATGTTTATGATTTACTGATGATCGGTTTGATCACTAAAGAGTTATATGACTGCTGTTGGATCTCCTTTAATACCTGTGATTTATGGTTTACCTAAGGTGCATAAAGATCCACTGAATCTACCTATGCACCCTATTGTGTCCATCCGCGGCTGGATAACTGAACCACTTTCAATTTACATTGAGAAGTGTTTAAATCCTGTGTTAGATAATGTCCCCAGTGTGCTTAAAGACATTAAGAATTTTTTACGTGATCTATTCGCATGGTATAAGAGTCATTCTAACATATCAGATTTGCTGTTTGTGACCTTTGATAGCAATTTATTGCTTACAGTTATTCTGAATGATACTGGTGTGGAAAATGTGAGAGTTTTTCTTTCCAGACAGAGTGGTTTAACTAATAACAGGATCATTCTTATTTGCTTGTTGTTAGAAATTATTCTGGAAAATAATCTTTATTTTTGAAGGTGTTTAATACCTACAACAGGTTGGTGTGGCAATAGGAAGAGTGTGTGCAAACTCATATGCCAGTGTTGTGTTGGCACAATGGGAGTTTGAGCACATGCACAACAATAATTCCTATATAGACTCTGGTTTATTATAGAAAATTTGTTAATGACATATTTGTGATATGGAAATGGAATGTTGAATGCTTAGTGAGTTTTATTGATTATCTGCATAGCACTACCACTTTTCTGAAGTTCAGCCACAAGTGGCTGGATACTTCCATTGACTTCTTGGATATTTCTCTGTGGAATTATAGTCTAGGTCAGTTTGAGACTAGGATATATAGAAAACCTTGTAAGCATAATAACATCCTACATAGGATGAGTATGTACCCTGGGCATGTTGCCAGGAATGTTGTTACGGGTCAGTTACTTAGGACAATGCGACTATATAGTAAGGATGAACATGCAGAAGAAGCAATAAAGTCACTCACTAAACATTTTGTCTCCAGAGGTTATTCATCCTCTGTTGTTCATGAGACTGCTGACAGAGTGTGCTCCCTTAGGACCACTGCAGCTAGACCTTATTTTTTTGGTAGCACCCAGAATAATGTTGAGATATCTCTATGATTACGAGAATGTCACCCACATTTGGTGTTCTTTTATTCTAGTGATATGGATGCAATTTGTGAAGTTATAAGGAAGTACTGGCCTGTTTTGATGGCAGATAAGAATGTTAGTGAGCTGCTTGGTCTTACACCTAGTTTTTCTTTCAGGAACAACAGATCACTGAAATGTGAATTATGTTTTAAATGGCCTGCTTGCAATAATACCATACATTCTGATCGGGCTGGCACTTTTCCATGTAGAACTTGCTGTACCTGCAGGTTTTATATGGTCTACTAGCTTCATTGTGAGTTCTGTGACTAAACATAGAATAGATTTCAGCTTTTGTGCAGAATGCAGGACAAGAAAGGTGGTTCATTGTGTGCAGTGCATTGTACGTGAAGCTTATTACGTCAGTAAAACTAATTGTAGTCTGAAGGAACGGATACTTGAAGATGTTAGTTATAGAAGGAATAAGACAGAAACCAGTGCATTACCTAGACATGTAATTGAGCATGGCTCCAGTCATAGCTTTAAATTTATTGTGCTAGAGATTGTGAGTGAGCATATTAGAGGAGGGACAGACACAGTTTAAATTGTGTAAATAATTTGAAACAGATTTCATGAATTATTTTACAATACATTTAGAATATTTCAAGAATTTAATAAAGAATATTAGGTTTATTATAAGTTCATTCATAAAATAACAATAGAGATGCTACATACTTTTTGGTTGATATGTACTTGTTCATTTATTAAGGCAAATAGTTTTGCCCAACACAAAAAGGAGTTTTTTATCAATTTACCTATCAGTATTAATGTAATTAATGGTTGCTAATTGAATAATTGGAATGGCATGGGTATATATATTTGAGCAAAAGCTGTGTACCAGTTGTCTTGATAAAGCCTGGGAGAGCCCGGGAGAAAGCGCTTGACGATATTGCCGTGTTCAAAGCCTTTGTTCGTTTGTGGATGTTATACGTAAATAAAAGAAAACTTTTATAAGAATTTTATAAATAGCATTGGATTCCTGGTTTTCTCTTTGGCCGTGAGCTGCTTTTATTGGAACTGTCTTTCGCTTTGCTTCAGCTTTTGTGTTTGGTGTTTCGTTCTCATGGCCGAGAATTCAGGATCAACGGATTTTAACAGCACACCGGCTGTTTTGGCTGATGATGATAATGACGCAAGCTCAGATGACGCTCCTGTAACTAGAGTTCAAGCAAGTAATTTGCTTGCTCTCTCAGTTGAGTGGAATACTATTGAACAACAGTAGTAATGGTCCATCAAGCCTGCCGCCCAACCAACAAAACTTGAGGGAGAGTAATGAGCCCACTGTGAAACGGAAAAGAAATGCCTTATCAGAAACAACGGAAGACTTTCGTGAACCATGCCATTCAATACAGGAACCGCAAACAAAGGGTCCGAGTTTAATAAGCAAACAAAAGGACACTGCAAATGACTTTAATATCAAACAATGGACTAGTAAACGATTTAAATTTACTGAAGGTAATGTGCATACCAACAATCATGCCAATATTAATAATATTGAATTGGAACAGCTTGTTTCAAATTTAAATAACAAACTATATGCATTCAAATCAACGCAACTAGAGATAGAATACTTAACGGAATGTATTAGGGTTGAACGATACCAAAAGGGTTACGCTTTCAACAAGCTACCAAATAATGCAATTCCAGGTTCAAAACTGTTTAATGAGATTTCTGATTTGTTTAATAGAGCGGACTAGATATGCTAAAACTTATGGTGGCAGATTATGAAAGTAAAGCAGATATGCTCTTATCAGATATTGATTCCATTAACAATTCTATTAATAACAATGTCAACTTTATGAGTATTAAAAAAGACTATGAAAAAACGTTTAATGAAGTTGATTTACATTGTGATAGAATTGTACAAAGGAAGATTAAAAAACTGGAAAGAGATTTACAGGATTATGAAAATGGTGTAGCATACATTTTTTCTAAAAAAACTAACGGCTTTGTGTCAAGAAATGATAATTTCAAGAACAATGTAAGGAATATGACAACAACAAAAAATGACAGATATGATGTTAGAAACATATCCTACACTCCAAAAAGAGGAGGAAGGTTATCTGAAAAACCCAATCAATATTCTGATCAGGGTTTTCAGCAAGCCCCAGGGAGACAGAATTTTCGGGAAACATCCCGGTTAGCCCAGGGGTGGAGCACAGTCAGGAGATAAATGTTTCAGAACCTTCTATAGGCATAGACACTATTTATTTAACAAACTGCAAAATAGTTAAACAAGGTAATTTTACCATCTATAATTACACAGATGTGGAAATTAACAACTTGTTTTTTGATTTGTTTAAAAAAGGTTTTCACTTTGTTCCTGAAAAAGTAATGAACTTACCAAAAACCATTTTAGATTTAAAACTTTTCACTCGCACTTTGAATTTAAATATTTATTTTAAGGGTGAACAAATTATTAAAGCTCCATTTAATAGGTCTAGCATGTTCAACCCTCCACTCCATCCGGTTTTAAAAGTGTTTGAAGATATGATAGAAACAGAACTTAGAAATGTTGCAGCAAATAATACTGAATACAGAAATAATAATTTTGCAAAAGAATTTTATGAAATTATAAAATTTTTAAAAATGAAGAAATCAGACCAATGAAGCCAGATAAAGGAGGTGGAATGGTTCTCATGTATAAGCAAGATTATGAGGCATATATATTTAACATATTACATGATAATGAAAATACACGGAGGTTTCAATTAATGAACGTAACATTGCATACTCAAAGATTAGGTTAATGTTAGAAGATTATTTAATGCAAGGTGTTTTAATGAACAGTTATACAATTATTTATTAGTGCAAAAACCTTTAACACCAGTTATCTTTGGGATACCAAAGGTCCATAAAGGATTGGAACCTCTAAGTTTTAGGCCCATTGTTGCTGGTGCAAAAGGCATTACGGAACCTCTGGGCAAATTTATCGACATCTCAACAAAAAACATGGTATCATCAATTGAATGTCTCTGTAAAGATTCATGGGAATTTTTAAAAGGGATAAAGAAAGAATTGTTTAACCTAACAGACTATATGGTTACTATAGATATAATAGATTTATTCCCTTCCATCCCACACACCACAGGAATAGAATGGTTTAATAGAATTTTGATTGAAAAATCAGGTTTCAGTAATAATATAATAAACCTCTTAGTTGAATTTATGGAGGTGATTTTAAACAACAATTTTATTCTTTTCAATGGTGAAATTTTTAAACAAAACAAAGGAGTAGCAATGGGTACTCCTTGTGCTACGGCCTACTCCAACTTAGTATTGCATTATTGGGAAAAAGAATATATTTTTTCATCTACTTGGGCAGGAAACATTTTACATTATAAAAGGTTTTTGGATGATATATGTATTCTATGGAAAGGTGACCTTAATGAATTTGAAAGATTTATGCAGTATATTAATGGTTCTACAAATTTTTTGAGGTTTACGCACAAAATAAATCCATTTGAATTACACTATTTGGATATAATATTAAGGAAAAATAATATAACAAAACAGTTTGAATCAAGTATTTTTAGAAAAAACACTTATTCAAACATGTTGCTGCATTTCGAAAGTAACCACCCATTATTTCAAAAGAAGGGGATTATAAGGGGCCAGCTAATAAGGGCCTCCAGAATTTGCAGCACAGATGCACTATATGAGAAAGAATGTGCATATCTCAAAGAATTATTTTTAGAAAAAGGTTATCCAGCAAGTTTGTTTGAAACCATAGCTAATGAAATAGCTCAGAAAAGAAGCACATCATTTACTCCATTACTTAGTAACAAGGAAACCCAGGAAATTGTTGTTAGTACAGGAAGCAACAAACCAACGAATAAACTTCCTTTTCTATACACATATAATAAGAATGGAAAAGAAATTGAAGACATTATCTGTAAGTTATGGCCTATTTTATTCATAAATGATGAACTTAAAAAATGTATTCCTGCCAAGCCGTATTTTGTAAGAAGAAGGGATTGTAATTTAAAGGAATTACTTGAAAGAGAGCAACCAGTTAATAATAGTTCGTCTCAGCATGCTAGAGGAACCTATAAATGCAATGCTTGTAACCAATGTAAATATATGTCAAACAATAGAGGCATATATTTAAAATCAAGAAAAATGAATTTATTTCCAACTGGTCATTTCAATTGCAATTCCAAAGGTGTGGTTTATTTGGGGTATTGTCAGCATTGTTTTGGTTTTTATGTGGGAAAAACAGAAAGGACCCTAAAGAGAAGGGTTTATGAACACACCTATGAAATTAAAAGTAAAAAAGAGACAAATGCTTTTTATAAGCATTCCCTGGTTTGCAGAGAAATGAATATAAAATTTTTGGTTCTTGAGCAGGTATTTAGTAGCATTAGGGGGGGTGACTGGGAAGCATCCTTGGAATACAAAGAATTATTATGGCAAATTAAATTAAATGCAACAAAATTGCCAGGATTAAATGATGCTATCAGTATCACCAGTGCACTCAAGCTACGAAGAGCTAAATTATAAATTATAAATTACAGTATGTAGTACATGATTTAATATACACATTTTTATAGAATACTTTTACCATAGGAATAGTTGATTTTATCATTACATTTCTGAGGGTTAGCTTTGTTGAAAGTTAATTTTTAGAACATGTTTTAGAGCAAATAAGTACATAAATGACCTGCAATTGGTTTTATCAAAGAAAAATAATAATTTATTCATAATCGTACTGAATATTTATTTAATTCATCTATTTAATTCATCCATGTATTCATTCATTTATTTATTTATTTATTTATATATATATCTATTTATTTATGCATAACAATTTAGCACTTTACAATATGGGCATTTGTTTGCATAAAATTCAATGATGATTGTAATAACATAATGAGTAATTTTAAACTTGTATTAATTTTTAAACTTGTATTAGTTTATTTGTTAAGTAGGTAAATAGTTTTTTAATGCAATATAGGATGGGGAGAGGGTACCACATTATGATTTAAATTGTGTAAATAATTTGAAACAGATTTCATGAATTATTTTACAATACATTTAGAATATTTCAAGAATTTAATAAAGAATATTAGGTTTATTATAAGTTCATTCATAAAATAACAATAGAGATGCTACATACTTTTTGGTTGATATGTACTTGTTCATTTATTAAGGCAAATAGTTTTGCCCAACACAAAAAGGAGTTTTTTATCAATTTACCTATCAGTATTAATGTAATTAATGGTTGCTAATTGAATAATTGGAATGGCATGGGTATATATATTTGAGCAAAAGCTGTGTACCAGTTGTCTTGATAAAGCCTGGGAGAGCCCGGGAGAAAGCGCTTGACGATATTGCCGTGTTCAAAGCCTTTGTTCGTTTGTGGATGTTATACGTAAATAAAAGAAAACTTTTATAAGAATTTTATAAATAGCATTGGATTCCTGGTTTTCTCTTTGGCCGTGAGCTGCTTTTATATTAGAGGAGGGGATATATGTAACAGGACAGAGTATAATGAATTGAAATGGATTGTGTCTTTGCGAGCTGACAGGTATCTGGGGCTGAATGGAAATGTGTCCATTAAACTGGTACTTAAAGCACGTGGTTTAAGTTACTAGTATCACTGGCTGTTTTATCAACAAATATGTGTTTATGTAATTTTAGAGGCTAGTTGTTTGAACATATGATTTGGAATGTATGGTGTGATTGATTGGGTTTAGGTTTACCCCCGACATGGAGGGCTGTGCCCCCCATACACCCCTTACTTAAATACCCCAACTCTGAGATCGCACTACAGTATTGAAAATGGCAAAATAACGAGAGCGGCCCAGCAAATTCTTTCCCAGGGAAAGAATTCGCTGAAAAGCTGCTTTGCTATTTTGCCTTTTCGCTCTTATCAGTTCGATCAAGATGCATTCGACAAACTGTGTCTGTGATCTGGTAATAGGAACCCGTTTTTTGTTAATAGAATTCTTATGTGTTTTTAAATGGTCTGAGGAATCTGCATAAAGCAGTGTAAGCATTTATTGTTGTGCACGTTATTATTATTTTTTTAATTAAAGTCTTGATTTTACTCTTCCGTGGTGGTCGATTATTTATCTTTGTTTCTTTGTTTTACATCTGGTTTGTCTTGAATGGACCAACTTTCATCTGTGAGCACTATTGATTTGTTTGCTTTTCCATCACAGGCATCCGAACAGCTTCTGGAAGTGACTGGGCATATGATGCAAAGAAACCCTATCAGGCTGCAAGCCAAAGACAGAAAGAAGAAGAAACTCATCAGACATCATTCATAAGAGTGCCAACAGCAATCTGCTCACCAATGTATGGGTTATCAAATCAGATGGAAGGAGTATTTCCAGCAGTTTTTGAATGAAGAAACCCTCAAAAGCTGCACTGCCCCATACACAGTCTACAGCAGAATAGGAGGAATAACCCCACCGCAGCAGAAGTATTACGGGAGTGACAAAACAAAGTCAAGGAAAGAAGCAGGGTGAAATGAGGTCATGGCATATATGATCAAAATTGTTGATGAGTTAGGGAAGAAATGGCTCCTGAAGTTTTTCGTAGTACTATGGAGAGAAAGATGTATCCCAGATGACTGAAGAATAAGCAGTGTAGGCCAGTG
Source organism: Protopterus annectens (assembly GCF_019279795.1). NCBI lineage: Eukaryota > Metazoa > Chordata > Ceratodontiformes > Protopteridae > Protopterus > Protopterus annectens. Next base: position 448,294,551 of record NC_056738.1, read on the forward strand.
TACAAGACCAAAGAGGTCATTCCCAAATGTGGGTAGTAAAGGGGTATCAAATGACAGGAAAGTGTTGAAGATGGCATTTGCAAAATGAATACTCAGTAGAAAGTATCATAGGAGATTAGTAGTTCAGATACAGATCAGGAGACACCACAAACAACTCAATGCTTGCTGTGACACAGATAGTGCAGTAGAAGTTGGAGATAAGAAAGACTCCAACTAGGCATCCTCAGATTTAGAGAAACCACATGACAAAATCCCAAGAAAGCAGTCCTGCAATTGTTCAAAGTTGTGGAAACATTAGTACAATTATTGCAGACTATGCATACAGACCGAATGTTATAAGAATGAACAGTGTTCGGATTCACAGAGGGGTGCCCAGTGAGAGTGGCAGTGCACCAGGATTCAAATCTAACCCACTGCTGCTCATACTGGTAATGCACTACATTATCACACAAGATAGAGGTGACTGATCAACAAACTGCTGTATGCAGATGACGTGGCATTACAAGCATTACAAACATATTCTGTACAGGAACTTCAGCAAATGACAAAGGAATGGAATACAAAACTGGACTCATATTGAATGAAACTGAGTACAGATTAGACAGTGGTTATGGCAGCAAATAGGAAAAATCAGAAGTTGCTGAAAATTGAGATGGAAAGAGAAACTAGTGGATCAGGTTGGAAAATGTAGTTGAGGAGAAGGGAATAGTGAATGATGAGGTTAAAACTAGAATCGGAAACTCTGCAGCCAACTGTCACAAACGTTTAAGTGTAATGTATGACAGAAGAATCCCAAAAGAAGTTGAAAATTAAGGCACTGAAAACAGGAATGTAACCAGTACTTCTTCATGGTACAGTAATGTGGACAGAGAAGGCAGTTGTGGAAGCTAAAACTGATGGAGATGGATTGTCTGATAAGGGTGGTAGGAAATAAACTGTGGGACAAAGAAATGATAACATCAGAGTAGAAGCCAAAGTAGATTCTAAAGGTAGAGAAAGTCAAAAAGAACAGATTATGGTGTTTCGGGCATATGTGCCAGAAAGCACAGGATGATTTGGTAAAGATGATGTAGGAGAGACTGAAAGAAGCTAGGAAGAAATGAGGACATCAATCAGAAAGATGAATAAATTGTGTGAGAGAAAATCTGTGACAGGCATAACTGAATGCAGGAGAGTGGCACTGAATTGAGTTAGGTGACAACAGTTAAACTAACACCCCACCTCCATGCAGAAAATGTGAAAAAGGGAGTTCTTGATGGGGGTGATGAGGATGATGATGATGGTTTCTCCATTAGTAAAGCACTTACAATAGTTTATGTTCCACACAATCAATAATGTAGAAGCAAATATAATTCTTGACTATTTTTGCTTTCTTCATTATCCATTGGATCCTGGCAATCTGACCTCTGGTGCCTCGATTCTTTCCAAAACAGTTTTTAGCAGCTCATGGTCTGCATACACCTGGAGTCTGCCTTGCAGAATCTTGAGCATTACCTTGCTGGCATGTAAAACAAGTACAATTGTTTGATAAGTTGAACAGTCTTCAGTGTTGCCCTTTTTTATTGGTTTTGAATGCAAATTGGCCTTTTCCAGTCTGTTGGCCTCTGTTCTATTTTACAGAATTTGCTGCCAAACTCAAAAAAGCATAATAAAAGCATGATTTCACAGGATTTTAAGTGACTCAACTAGAAGTTTATCCCTTCCTGCATTAACAAGGCTTTCTAGGACCCATTTAAATTCAGTTTCCAGGCTGTCTGGTTCTTGATCGGAGAACATAACTTTGTATATATCAGTGATGTTAGGATCATTCTTATACACTTTTTATGTACATTTCTGTCATCTAGTCTTATTATCTTCTGCTTATTTTAGGCCCCCCATCTTTAGATTTCATCATTCCCATTTTTTACTGGAAAGCTTCCCTTAATATCTTCAGTCTTCTTGATAAGGTATCTTTTCCTTCCTTTTCAGTTGTCTTCTTTGATTTATTTGCATTGCTGATTTATATGTTTCCTTGTCTCTCACTGTTATCTAAAACTCTACATTCAGTTTTATATAGTTTCCTCTCCCCATTGCCTTTTTCTCCCCTCCTTTCATCTGTCTGTTCTAAAGTCTCCACAGACAGGCATCATTCCCTCTTAGTCTTCTTTTTCTTTGAAATACTTTTGATGCAACTACCTGTATATCATCAAAGATTTGGCCCCTAGTTCTTCAGACCTTTCATTCACTAAGTCTAACCTTTACTTCTGCTACGTATTTCACTTTTCTAGGTGTTTTTTTTTTTTTGTGTGTTTTCTTTCTGTTGATCCTTATTTATAGCAGGGTAGTGCACTGATTTCATCGGGCCATTTAAAGGCGTAACCTGGGTGAGTAAAATCACAGAATGAATTAGCAAAACATATTTATAAATGCAAGCATATGTTAAAAAAATTTAAGGATAATATAAAAATAAAAAATACTGTGCCACTGCGCGTGAGGAAAACTTACACAAATGGTATGGTAGTTAGGTTTGTAGCAATCACAATTGAGAAGGTAATCAAATGTGCAACAAAGGTGCATATTAGACACAGAGAGATACAAAGTTTTGTTTACATTGTTAATTCTAATTTTTTCAAAAAGAAGCAGATTGTCTGAGCCACAGTTATCTTTAGGTCTTGCTTTGCATTTCTAACTGCAAAGTTAATGGTCGGTCTGTTTTTTGTTATTGACCTTCTGGATATAGCCATGAGTAAAGTCATCTCTCTGCCTGTAGAGTGTCTGCTATGACCAGTGAATTTTGTTGGGAGAGCTGTACTAGTCTATGCCCTGCTGAATTTCATGCCAAATCTGCATGTTATTCCACTTGTACTTTAGCCATTAACTTCAGCACTCTAACCAGCTGTGATGAATATTAGTTTTGGTGCTGTTTTGCTGCAGATCTGTAGTTGGAAAATAAACTCATATCGCTGTAATGTTAAACAGCTCACATTGTAATCTAAGATCACTCATCATTTGTGAGTGCAAGCAAGCAAGGATTCTTACACCTTTTATTATATATTTCATGACTACAGTAGATGATCTGATGTAAAATTATCTATTTAATCCCATTGTAGTTCACTAATTTCCAAGATGTCAACGTATATTCTTGTCCTGTCAGTCTTAACCACCTCATATTTACTTTGAATCATCATCTGTACATTCCAAGTTCCACTGGGGCATAACTCTTTGCAGTATTAGACTTTCCTTTTATTTCTGAGCACCTCAGAAGATGAACATCCTTCTTGCATTAATCTGTCCTTGTCACTAACTCTAGCGCTACTCATATTTGGTCACTGTCTGAGCTGAGCTTCTTATTTTCTGGTACAATTTCTTTGTGTCTCTGGCTTTTTCTCCAAAAGGTTTTCTTTACAACAATACTGTGATGGCTTGCCATTACCTTCTCTTATTTCAGTCCTTGATATAATGGATGATCTACATAGTGATTTTGAAATTCTCTGTAACTGGCTAACTTTCTCTGCATTACTTGTGAATCCAAAAAAAAAAATAAAATGAATGTTTCTAATGTTTCTAGGGCTTTACCAGAAAGGCTCATCCAGACTCTGCTACCCTTTGCTGTGAAGGAAAGGTTAGTTTGCTGTTATTTTTTGTATTTCTGTATTGCCTTTCTATATTTTGAATACTGTAGTTTGTTTTCTTTACCTTGTGTTTTGCTTGCATTCTGTTTTAACAGCATATTAAAACTTCAAAAGAGACCACAGCTCTCTCTGTTCTGAGTCAGGCAGAATTTTTCCCTCCCTCCCACCCATTTAAGTTGTCTTGTTAAATACCACTGTCTTTCTAGTTGCCCGCCTCTTATGTTAATCTGACCATATATCTCATTTCTCTCTACTTTCACTGGCTTATGTGAGTAATCACAAAACCATCACTTTTGAAATCCCACCCCTTCAATTATTTAAATTTATTGGCCATCCTACAGTATTTCATAGTACCAAAATACAAAAGTAACCACCCCTTTCAGTCCATCTTGCTGTTTTAAAAATAGTAACTCTCCACTAAACCTTAACTTTTTAAACAGGTAAAACTCAAGTTACCTACTTTCATATATAACTTCTCTAGTGCACACTGCAGAGTGCATTCTTTTCAATCTTACCTTTAAGCATCCCTGTTACTAGCACTTTCTCTAATACCTAAAAAGATCATCTCTACTTGACTCCAAGTAGACTTTTCTCTATCTGTTAAACCTAGCACTTGCTCCTACAGTACTTATTACCTTGATACGGCACTCTTATAGATAGCACCCCAAAAAGGCAACCCCCCATTTCTCGGTCACCCACGTCCCCGGAATCTCTTTTAAAGTTTTTTGTCTAGTCCTTCCAGCATGTCGAGGATCAGTTGCTAGTGTCCTCTCCTGCTCAGCTGGTGAACCTGGGAATATTGAGGCAATGTTACAATTGCCTCATGTACACAGACAACCCTCTTCTCCTCCCACAAAACACAAATACATGCGAGAGATGCAACTATACTGGCCAAACTGGAGGCTGAGCTCTCTCAACATAGGACTGGCAAGACCAGTCAGGAGGAGAAGGTTACCACACACACTATAGACCCAGTCTCACATAGTACCATCACAACCTCAAATCATACACATAAACACACAAAGACATACTCGGCAGCTCTGATCAAAAATCTACCAAAACAGCAGAGGCCACCAAAGCAGACACCCAAACAACCACCACCTCAGAACACAACACCTGCAACACATAGACCTCACAGTCAGAGTGTTAAACAGTCACAGCCCTTAAGGCCAAACACAATGCCAGACACACTAGACATTGGTGACTCCATAGTCAGACACACTGATGTCCCGCTCACCAGACTGAGTAAGGAGAAGGTCACAGTAAGCTGCCTGTCGGGTGCTAGAATCCGCCACATAACGCAAGCACTCAGGTCTCTCAACAGCAGGTACAAATACGACTCAGTCATTGTCCACGCTGGTGTAAACGACCTGAGACGTACCTCCTTGGACTACATGAAAAGAGACATTGAGGAGCTCTCTGATTATGTAGCCCAGGCAGGTATGACCCTGACCTTGAGCAGTATCCTACCTTCACCAAGAATGATGCCACAATACAGAGATAAGATGATCAGCTTTAACAATTGGCTTAAACTCTGGTGTCATTCAAAGGGGATCCAATGTCTGTCTGCCTGGGATGACATGCTGGACAAGCCACGCTGCTTCGCAAGGGACGGCTTGCACCTGTCACCCTGGGATTCGGATATTGGCAAAGGCTCTTGCCACCCCATAGTGCCTTTTTAGGCAAGGCTCAAATTCTAAACCTACCACCCTAGAACACAAAAAGGAAAAAACTAAGGGTAATGCTGCTCAATGCCAGAAGTCTAAATCTCAAAATGCACGCACTCGAGGCCCTTCTCAGTATGGAGAACATCGATGTCTGTGCAGTGACAGAAACCTGGTTCAAGGCTCCTGAGAGCACCCCAGCACTATCAGGTTTTACCTCTTATCATGCGTTCCGCCCCAAAATCCGGACAATACCAAGAAAGGAGGGGGTATCCATATTCATCAAGGACACCCACACCTCAAGACTGGTGGCAACGCACGATGCATCGGAGACCATCCAGGTGCAATTAACCATAGGCAAGACTGCTCTGCAAATTGTAGCATGTTACAGGCCACCCTCACAAACTCAGGAACCTCACATGGCCTTCCTGAAAACACTAGAGGGGATAAATGTATCACCAAACACCATCATACTAGGTGACTTCAATTACCCTAATATAGACTGGGAACACTACTCAAGCCCAAACACCCTAGCCCAAAAGTTCCTGGAATTCATAAACTCAAATGCCATGGAACAACTAGTCACCATCCCCACAAGAGGAGAAAACATACTTGATCTCATCATCATGAACATGGGAGCACAATGTTCAACACCGGAAGTATACCCCTCACTGGTGAGATCAGATCACAAACTAATCTCGCTGGAGGTCCTCATCCCACCCCCACCTGAAATAAACCAGACGACAGGAAAGACCTTCTCGAAAGCCGACTTCACACTTTTAAAGACTACTGTGGTCTCCTTTAAGGCGGCCGAGCGTGGAAAACAGTACTCAAGCCGCTGAATCACTTACAAATGCCTTCTACCAGCACCTGCAGGACTGCATGGATAAGGCAATCCCAAGCAAAACAAAGACTCTTTGTACCAAATGCAAGCGCCCAGTCTGGTGGACCCCAGCCATAAACAAACTCTACAACAAAAGGAGGAAGCTACTACAAGATAGAGCAAAATCCTTAAAAGGTAAGACACCCTTGATCACTATAAGTAAATAAGAGCTGTCATAAAATCATCCAAAGCAAATTTTGAGAGAAAAATAGCTAAAGACTCAAAAGACAATCATAAGGCCTTCTTTAGCTATGTTAGAAACCTGGGAGGAAACTGCCAGATATGCTCAGAACTAGTTCAAAATGATGTGAAGATTACTGATCCTACAGACATTGCCAACATACTGGCTGACAGGTTCAGTGCAAACTTCTCCCCTCCCCAAAAGGAGAGATATCTATACCAAGCGATTGCAGCCCCCAAACATCTCCAACGCCAAGTGAGAACTGCTCTCTCCAAAGCAAAAACACAGCATCCATGGGACCTGATGGTGTCCCCGGCTGTGTGCTCCACAAACTCAACGAGGAATTAAACCCACAGCTAGGACAGCTGTTTAATCATAGTCTTACCTCTGGATACACTGCCAGGAAGTGGCGCACTGCAACTGTGGTCCCACTTCACAAAGGCGGTGCCTCCACCGACCCTGGAAATTACCGCCCATTAGCTTGACAAGCCTTATCTGCAAAGCCATGGAGAGGATCATAATGGACCTCATAAATAAAGACATAGGGAATTTGCAGCCTTTGGATCCATCCCAGTTTGGCTTTGTCAAAGGCAGATCATGCCTTCTAAACTTGGTTGACTTTTTCCAAACAGTCACCAAAGCCATTGATGAGGGAAAGGCAGTCCATACAGCCTACCTCGATCTGGCAAAGGCCTTCGATACAATACCCCACTCGGTATCATTGAAAACTCATCAGCTTAAATGTTAACCCATACATCACAAGATGGGTTGCAAACTGGCTGAGTGACAGAACCCACAGGGTCAGAGTTGCTGGCGCCATGTCAGACTCAAAGCCTGTCACAAGTGGTGTACCACAGGGCTCAGTCCTGGGCCCACTCTTGTTTGGCATCTACTTTTCCAAGTACAAGCAAACACAGGAGGGTTATGGCTGACAAAGTTTGCAGATGACTGCAAACTGGGAGCCATAGTAGAAAACACATCTGACACAGATATCCTTCAGCCAAGTAGACTTTTCTCTATCTGTTAAACCTAGCACTTGCTCCTACAGTACTTATTACCTTGATACGGCACTCTTATAGATAGCACCCCAAAAGGCAACCCCATTTCTCGGTCACCCACGTCCCCGGAATCTCTTTTAAAGTTTTTTGTCTAGTCCTTCCAGCATGTCGAGGATCAGTTGCTAGTGTCCTCTCCTGCTCAGCTGGTGAACCTGGGAATATTGAGGCAATGTTACAATTGCCTCATGTACACAGACAACCCTCTTCTCCTCCCACAAAACACAAATACATGCGAGAGATGCAACTATACGGCCAAACTGGAGGCTGAGCTCTCTCAACATAGGACTGGCAAGACCAGTCAGGAGGAGAAGGTTACCACACACACTATAGACCCAGTCTCACATAGTACCATCACAACCTCAAATCATACACATAAACACACAAAGACATACTCGGCAGCTCTGATCAAAAATCTACCAAAACAGCAGAGGCCACCAAAGCAGACACCCAAACAACCACCACCTCAGAACACAACACCTGCAACACATAGACCTCACAGTCAGAGTGTTAAACAGTCACAGCCCTTAAGGCCAAACACAATGCCAGACACACTAGACATTGGTGACTCCATAGTCAGACACACTGATGTCCCGCTCACCAGACTGAGTAAGGAGAAGGTCACAGTAAGCTGCCTGTCGGGTGCTAGAATCCGCCACATAACGCAAGCACTCAGGTCTCTCAACAGCAGGTACAAATACGACTCAGTCATTGTCCACGCTGGTGTAAACGACCTGAGACGTACCTCCTTGGACTACATGAAAAGAGACATTGAGGAGCTCTCTGATTATGTAGCCCAGGCAGGTATGACCCTGACCTTGAGCAGTATCCTACCTTCACCAAGAATGATGCCACAATACAGAGATAAGATGATCAGCTTTAACAATTGGCTTAAACTCTGGTGTCATTCAAAGGGGATCCAATGTCTGTCTGCCTGGGATGACATGCTGGACAAGCCACGCTGCTTCGAGGGACGGCTTGCACCTGTCACCCTGGGATTCGGATATTGGCAAAGGCTCTTGCCACCCCCATAGTGCCTTTTAGGCAAGGCTCAAATTCTAAACCTACCACCCTAGAACACAAAAAGGAAAAAACTAAGGGTAATGCTGCTCAATGCCAGAAGTCTAAATCTCAAAATGCACGCACTCGAGGCCCTTCTCAGTATGGAGAACATCGATGTCTGTGCAGTGACAGAAACCTGGTTCAAGGCTCCTGAGAGCACCCCAGCACTATCAGGTTTTACCTCTTATCATGCGTTCCGGCCCAAAATCCGGACAATACCAAGAAAGGAGGGGGGTATCCATATTCATCAAGGACACCCACACCTCAAGACTGGTGGCAACGCACGATGCATCGGAGACCATCCAGGTGCAATTAACCATAGGCAAGACTGCTCTGCAAATTGTAGCATGTTACAGGCCACCCTCACAAACTCAGGAACCTCACATGGCCTTCCTGAAAACACTAGAGGGGATAAATGTATCACCAAACACCATCATACTAGGTGACTTCAATTACCCTAATATAGACTGGGAACACTACTCAAGCCCAAACACCCTAGCCCAAAAGTTCCTGGAATTCATAAACTCAAATGCCATGGAACAACTAGTCACCATCCCCACAAGAGGAGAAAACATACTTGATCTCATCATCATGAACATGGGAGCACAATGTTCAACACCGGAAGTATACCCCTCACTGGTGAGATCAGATCACAAACTAATCTCGCTGGAGGTCCTCATCCCAGCCCACCTGAAATAAAAGACCACAGTAAAGAACTTCTCGAAAGCCGACTTCACACTTTTAAAGACTAGTGTGGTCTCCTTTAAGGCCCCCGAGCCGGCGGAAAACAGTACTCAAGCCGCTGAATCACTTACAAATGCCTTCTACCAGCACCTGCAGGACTGCATGGATAAGGCAATCCCAAGCAAAACAAAGACTCTTTGTACCAAATGCAAGCGTCCAGTCTGGTGGACCCCAGCCATAAACAAACTCTACAACAAAAGGAGGAAGCTACTACAAGATAGAGCAAAATCCTTAAAAGGTAAGACACCCTTGATCACTATAAGTAAAAAACTAAGAGCTCTCATAAAATCATCCAAAGCAAATTTTGAGAGAAAAATAGCTAAAGACTCAAAAGACAATCATAAGGCCTTCTTTAGCTATGTTAGAAACCTGGGAGGAAACTGCCAGATATGCTCAGAACTAGTTCAAAATGATGTGAAGATTACTGATCCTACAGACATTGCCAACATACTGGCTGACAGGTTCAGTGCAAACTTCTCCCCTCCCCAAAAGGAGAGATATCTATACCAAGCGATTGCAGCCCCCAAACATCTCCAACGCCCAAGTGAGAACTGCTCTCTCCAAAGCAAAAACACAGCATCCATGGGACCTGATGGTGTCCCCGGCTGTGTGCTCCACAAACTCAACGAGGAATTAAACCCATAGCTACGACAGCTGTTTAATCATAGTCTTACCTCTGGATACGCACCCAGGAAGTGGCGCACTGCAACTGTGGTCCCACTTCACAAAGGCGGTGCCTCCACCGACCCTGGAAATTACACGCCCATTAGCTTGACAAGCCTTATCTGCAAAGCCATGGAGAGGATCATAATGGACCTCATAAATAAAGACATAGGGAATTTGCAGACTTTGGATCCATCCCAGTTTGGCTTTGTCAAAGGCAGATCATGCCTTCTAAACTTGGCTGACTTTTTGAAACAGTCACCAAAGCCATTGATGAGGGAAAGGCAGTCCATACAGCCTACCTCGATCTGGCAAAGGCCTTCGATACAATACCCCACTCGGGTATCATTGAAAAACTCATCAGCTTAAATGTTAACCCATACATCACAAGATGGGTTGCAAACTGGCTGAGTGACAGAACCCACAGGGTCAGAGTTGCTGGCGCCATGTCAGACTCAAAGCCTGTCACAAGTGGTGTACCACAGGGCTCAGTCCTGGGCCCACTCTTGTTTGGCATCTACTTTTCAGTACAAGCAAACACAGGAGGGTTATGGCTGACAAAGTTTGCAGATGACTGCAAACTGGGAGCCATAGTAGAAAACACATCTGACACAGATATCCTTCAGAAGGGTCTCACAGAAACGGATAACTGGTGCCAGAGCCATGGCCTAAAGTTAAATGCCAAAAAATGCATAGTCATACCCTTCGGGAAAAACAGGGTTACCCCTAGCTACCAAATAGGTGGCAATCCACTGAGCACAGAAGAAGTTATCAGGGACCTGGGGACCCAGGTTGATAGTAGTCTGTCATTCGACACCCATGTAGCTAAAGTAGTTAGGAAGACCTTCTACATTGCCCACCTTATCATGAAGGGATTCTCATCTAGATCAAGGGAGGTCATAGTCTCTCTATACTCATCAGACCAATGATTGAGTACAATGCCCCATTCGGAATGTATCTGACCCGACACTTGCAGCAGCTGGAGAGGCCACAAAAGTTCCTCACCAAAAGGATAAAGGGTCTCAACATCTGTCCTATGCTGCCCGACTGAAAGAACTCCAGCTCTATTCAGTCGCTTACCGCTTGCTCAGAGGTGACCTTTGCCTAACATACAAGGCCATGTCAAACCCAGATTTGATGAATATGCTTCACCTCAAAAAATGTAGATCTGTCAGAGCCACAAGGGCGGGAGACTTAAACCTCAACACGGCTATTAATAGGATGTGCTGGAGGGATAGATTCATCACCCAAAGACTCCCTATGCTGTGGAATAAAATCCCGGTATATGTGAGGCAGAGCACCTCGCTGGCCTTGTTCAAGAGAAATCTTGACCAATGGATGGGAGATCGCAGATATACCCCAGGGATTACCTCAGTGTCACTGCTCAACAGAAGCACAGCAAAATAATGGGTATAGTTCCCCATACTAAAGGGGTGGCGTAAGCCACAAAACTATGGGCTAGGCTTGTAAATGCCCTCGGGCAGATAGCCTAGTATGAACCTATGAACCTATGAACCTATGTAGCAAAACCCTTTGTCAGGACAAGCAAATGGCTTGAGCCTTAAAGAAATGGAAACTTGATTTTTAAGGCTCTTCTTCCTTGGAGATAAAAATGTTGAAAGCATTAATATCCTTGAGAGGTAGTTAAGAACAAGAAGGAGAATAACTGGAAATTAATGAGGAATAGTACTGAAGATACTACACTTGAAATGTGATCAATCTGATAATTGATATGCTGGCAGGGGTGACATGTGACACATTGTCCCTAAAAGTCATTTATGAAGACTAGTTCATCATACCAAAGTTAAGGAATGTACAGATATTCTGAAACAGAATATAATAAATACAGGGACTGGCTTTAGTGAACTTTACCAAAACTTAAAGAAAAGATGCTAATAACAGAAAAAAAAAGAAAAATGAAAATACGGCATGCTGAGGAGTTAATGCTGGATGATCTACAGAGAGTTGTAAAACAGAATAGTGCTAACATGTTTAAAATGCGTAAAATATATATTTGGTAAATGCTTTTAACAAACCTGTTTCTCAGAGCCCATGATTACGACACATATGAAGTCAACTGCTGTTGGATTAATGAAACATGTTATACTGTGTAGGTTTAGGGAGCAAATTTTGTGACAAATGGTAAGGCTAAAACAGACGAAACATTCCCTAATCCTACAGCAAAAGGTGTTTATTTTATTACTCATTGAGGTCAACAAATATTTTGTTTTCTGTATTTTTGGTTAGATTGCTGTTCCTGATTCATTTCAGTATGAAATGGCAATTATATAAGTTGTCAGTACTTACGTATTATCGCAACCAGATTTCCGAAGGGCCGCAATTTGTACAGTTTTAAAGAAGCCATGTCAGTTAACCTATCAAGGGGTGTATAAACTCCTAATCGCTGTTGTATCACACTGTTTTTTACACAGGAATGGAATAATGCAAAAATTCCTCTTCCCTGGTACTGTCCTTTCTTGACTTGTACACCTGACTGCTGGTTTGCAGTCGGCCTTAATGTTACAACTGATGAAAGTCAGGATGTTCCCTACAAGGCAAGGAGTCGGGAACATGGCTCGTTGAGAGGAAGTTACTGCCTTATTTTGAACCCTCAGTTTGCAGGTATGTGATCAGTTATCACCCACCCCCTGTTACAGCCCGGTCTCTGAGAAGGCACGTTAATTCACTTGACACTTTCAACTACTTACTCAAATATGTAGTTCTCTTGCTAGAGATTTACAGACATCAATCCCTGAGTTTTTTTCAGTAATGAATTGTACTTGCTGTTTATGACACAACACTCGGTAAATGCCTTCCTGGCTTTACAGAACAGAAAACCCCCTTTTTTAAACCTGATACCACACATACAAGCCTGACTGCTATACGCAGTTATGATCAGTAATCAAGAATGCATAACTTGCCCAGCACTGTGCCAATGTGCAGTTCCCAGAAGACGTGAAGTGTATCACAGAGGAGTACGGCATTTCACCCTTATTTCTCCTGCTGCCTCATACCCACTGTGACACAGTACAACCTACTTCCTAACAGACCCCTTTCAATGGTAACATGCCTGTTTTCACATAGAGATGACGAGCTGGTGGCCTTCGGAAATCTGGTTGTGATAATACGTAAGTACCAAGATGTCTAATGAAAGGCTTTATAATTGTTGTGAATATTTTCATGAATGTCCTACTTTGTAAGTGACTTTTCTACTATAGCTTAAAGTAGACATTTTCAATTTCTTTCTTAAAAATGTCAAATAACTTTGTGACATTATTTTCATTATGTAGAAAGAGTTATGCTCTGATCTGCTATTTCTCAGTTAGTTATATTTTTGACTACTTTCATCTTATTTAATGGTCAAGTTTTGATTTATAAAGGGGGTTTCTTTTTTCTGTCTTTCTTTTTCTGTTTTTGTATTTCACTATGGTGTCTGTGTGTGTGCGTGTGTGTGTATTTGTGAAGTTTTATTTTTTTTTCTTGTCAATGTGAATGGGATACAAAACTGGTTATATGGTTACTATATATATTACATATATATATATATATATATATAATTTCACTATGGTGTGTATGAGTATCTGTGTGAGAGTGTGTGTGTGTGCGTGCGCACACGTGCATGCACTTGTATGTTTGTGTGTGGTGCGTGTGTGCACACTTGTGTTTGTATCTGTGTGAGTGTGTGCATTTTTATGCTTGTGTGTGTGATTTGAGAAGTTTTATTTTTTTTCTTCATGTCAATGTGAATGGGTTATAAAACTGGTTATATGGTTACTATATTAAGTAAGGGTTAATGATGCATACAGGGAGATTATAAATGCTTGAAGAGAATAAAGGATTAGTACAAAACTTCCACATGCCTTACCTGAGAGTCTTTTTTTTATTCTCTGTATTTATTGCTGTACATTGTTAGGATTTATTGCTGTGCATTGTTAGGATGGATACATAACTATACAACCCTTGCTTATCCATACAAATCCTAGCTCTAACCCTAACTAACGATAATGCTATTGGCAGTGCTATCTCTAATCCTTGCACAAATATTTACACCTAAATATAATCGTTACTCCTAACCCTAGCACTAAAACAAACCCTAACCTTAACCCTATCCTTCGTCCTAAAGTACATGCACATCATACCTCTCAGCTGTCCAGATTTTCCCAGAATATCCATATTTTTGCCCCATATCTTTGGTCTATTCTTCAAAAAAATTGGGGTTTTGTGATAAATCACTGGGATGATCTGAGGATTGAAGTTATTAAATAATGACATACATTTGAGTGTTAGACTTCAGATCCTTCAGAAAATGTATATTAACACAAATTCTGTTGTTCTAGAAACTTTATAAGAGCAATATTTAAAATCTGCCTCTATATTCGGGCCTTTGCCCCCATTGTGTCATGCTTTCCCGATATTTCTTGCACTAAGAAGTTGAGAGGTATAATATGGTTAGAACTTCCCCAGCTACTCAATTGCCACCAGCTAGTCATTGCCTTTAATATTTTTAGACATCCTGAAAAAACGCTAGCAATAAACCAGTTACTTTCTCCATACAGAACTAATCGTCCTCTCCTATCTAGTGATAAATTCCTCCTCTGCATCTCTAAAGCTAACAACAACTCAGGGAAAACTCTTTTTTCTTATGCCATAGCTAGATCCTGGAATAACCTCCCCCCTTCTCTGACCTCTGCCCTCACTAACACACATTTTAAAAATGCTCTCAAATCACATCTTATGAATACATGGCTATGTCCATGCATCACATGAATCTCAGGAAACTTTACACCTTCCTTCCTGCTATCTCTACTATATATATGCTACAGTTACTTATCTTACTGCCAACTTGAAATTGTATAATATATCATATATAATCATATGATTTTTTTATTCTTTTATCCTATCTCACTAATCCAATGTTAAAGCTTGTTGTATGAGACTCTCTGTCATTGTAAATTTACTCACTTACTGCTCATGTATTGTTTATTGTTTAGACTGGATTGTATGAGACTTTTTATGTCTGTACTTACCTCAGTTATTACTGTTATATTATTGTTTGTATTACCATGTTGATGTTAATCTAATTGTGAAACATTTCTCTCCAGGCCTCAGCTGTAAATGGACCTGTGTCCATTCGGACTATCCCGGTAAACAAATCTAAAATAAATAAAATAAAATAAATGAAAATGCCAATATTTGGTATTTCTCAAGAAAAATCAATATTCTGACACACCCAGAATTCATCATTGTTATGTTCTAGGCTTGATTATCTGAAAACCCTTAAAAATAAGTTACAAATGGAACATCATTTACTAAGATCTTTTGCACTCCTTAACTCATCATATATGGGATTCCTTCCAGCCTCCTTATGTAACATAAGAGCAGTGAAAGAAAATGGGCCAGATTTCAAAAGAACTGCTCTCAGTGTAAGTCTGCCCTGATTCTGTAAGACATGCTGTCACTGTAAGTGACTTAGTTCAGTGTAAGGCCTATATAAAAAAAGCCTTACAGTGGGGACCAGATTCCAAAACACCTGCTCTAAGTGTAGGTGACCACTTAACACTGAGAAAGACTTTTTGAATCAGGGCCAATGTCTGTTTAGTGATTATCCTTAAAACAAATGATGTTGTGCTAGGGAATCTTCACACATGTATGTACCACGGTGTGCACTCATTTGTACACATACAGACACACACACACACACACACACACACACACACACACACACACACACACACACACACACACACACACACAAACGTATCACAACAGAGATAGATAGATATTCCAACAATTAATGCAGGGATCTAGACATGAACTCCTCTTTAGCTTCTACTAATAAACTTGTATCATTTTACATTGAACGGCTGCTAAGAATAATTGAAGCATTTCCTAGGACAGATAAATTAACAAACGTGGCACAAAGCTTCTGAATTGATGTACATAAGTGAAACATGAGAAATGTGGTTGAATACAAAGTAAATTGTGGTTTCTGGTTTAAATTGTTGCTTGCTGCTTTTACTCAACTTATGCTTTGGTTATGAAACATCAGCTACTCTAATTATCACAGCAGTAAAACAACTTCACGGTGAATATATAAAACACATTATCAATAGTGTTTTATTCGAATGGCATCTAATATCAATCACACTTAAAGATGCATGTTTGCTATTATTTATGTCTAATACTTTTTCTGTGCATAAACAGGAAGCATAAAAATGTCTGCACTGTTCAATAAAATTGATACATAAAAGATATTTCTGTATTCATGCTTATTTTTTATTAATTTTACTGTTATATCAGATTTCCTAGGCCATTACAATAAATGTTCAAAATGTAAAGATAATTGCTGTACTGATATATAAAATAAATCTAGATTTTAGTCGAAATAATCTTCACCCAAATATTAATATAAAGAGTAACTACTGCAATTTCCAGAACCAAGACAGTGAAGAGAACAGATAACTGATTTTGCTGACTAGTTTTATGGAAAATACCAAGAGTATGCTCTCTGAAAAATGAAGACTATGAACGGCATGGAACTCTCTGTTCTTTTTATTACGCCTGGTCCCATTACTCTACTGCATTTTAATATTATGTATAAGATAAAAGCAGTCATACAATGAGAATGGAACAAATGTGAAAATAACAAGCTTAGAATTGCCAGGGAACATAGTGTACAGATTGTATTTTAAAATGTCTGTTGTTAGAAGAATAGATTTATGAGCTGGGGTTCAGTCTATCAAAATCTTCTCAAATGTTAGACAATTTTATTGGTCTGGTTCGCAACTTTGTAAGTCATGCAACTACAGTACTGTACAAATATTCTGTAAATTATTTTGAGTGTGTGTATGTGTGTGTGTGTGTGTGTGTGTGTGTGTGTGTGTGTGTGTGTGTGTGTGTATGTGTGCGTGCATGTGCATGCACTTGTATGTGTGTGTGCAGTGCATGTGTGCACACTTGTATTTGTATCTGTGTGAGTGTGTTTGTGTGCATGTGTGCATGTGTGTGTGTGTGTGTGTGTATGTAGGTTCATAGGTAGGTACTAGGCTATCAGCCCTGAGGCCTATACAAGCCCAGCCAAAAAGGTACACTGGCTTTTGCCACCCAAGAAAATTATTTTCCTGTGCCACTGTCGAGCAGAGCCACAGAGGTGATCCCCAGGGTAAATTTCCTTTTTCTCATCCAATCATCAATATTTTTCTTGAAGAGTGCTAATGAGGAGCTTTGTTTGATATAGAAAGGTAGTTTATTCCAGAGTATGGTAAGTCTCTGGAACAGGAATCTATCCCTCTGGCATGTTCTGTTTATTGTGGTGACAAAGTTTAGGTCTTTAGAGCGTGTAGCTCAGAGGGATTGGGATTTTTTTAAGTGGAGCATGTCCAACAGCTCTGGGTTTGACATAGCTTTGTATGTTAGGCAGAGATCACCTCTGAGTAGGCGATATACGACGGAGTAAAGCTGGAGTTTTTTTAAATGGTCTGCGTTAGGCATCTGTTTGAGGCCAGTAATCCTCTTTGTGAGGTATTTCTGCAGCCTTTCCAGTTGTTGTAGATGTCTTGTGAGGTACATACCAAAAGGGCGTTGTACTCTATAATGGATCTAATGAGTGATGAGTAGAGGGGAACAATGACCTTTTTTTTTCTGGATGGGAAACCTTTTGTGATGAGGTCTGCCACATAGAAGAATTTCCTGACTACTGTGGCGATGTGATTATCAAAGGAGAGACTACTGTCCACCTGTGTTCCAAGGTCTCTTATCACACTTTCGGTGTTAAGTATACTACCGCCTATGTTGTAGTTCATTGGTACAGAGATTTTACCAAAGGGGATGACAATGCACTTTTTGGCATTGAGCTTGAGGCCATGGCTTTGACACCAGGTATCTGTCTCAGTGAGGCCCTTTTGTAGCATGTCCACATCATTAGGAGTTTCGATTATGGCTCCTAGTTTGCAGTCATCTGTGAACTTCGTTAGCCAAAGACCTTCTGCGTTAGCCTGTACTTCAGAGAAGTAGATACCAAACAGGAGAGGACCCAGGACTGAACCCTGTGGTACTCCACTTGCCACTGGTCTGAAGTCGGATTTGGAGTCTGCTACTTTCACGGTGGGGGTTCTGTCAGTGAACCAGTTGGCAACCCATCTTGTGACATAGGGATTTATACCTAGTTTAGTGAGTTTATCTATAATTCCAGAGTGGGGGATGGTGTCAAAAGCCTTGGCAAGATCTAGTTAGGCTGTGTGAACCACCTTACCCTTGTCTACAGCTTTGGTGACTGCTTCAAAGAAGTCTATCAGGTTTAGGAGATATGATCTGCCTTTTACAAACCAAAACTGGGTGGGGTCCTGAGTTTGGAGATTACCAATGTCTTTGTTTATAAGTTCCACGATGATACGTTCCATGGCCTTGCAGACCAGGCTCGCCAGGCTAATGGGGCGGTAGTTCCTGGGGCCCGTGATGGCTCCTCCCTTGTGGAGTGGGATAACTGTTGCTGTGCACCATTCAGCAGGCACAAAGCCTGAGGTGAGGCTATGATTGAACATGGTACTTAGGTGGGGTGCCAGTTCGTTCTGTAGTTCATGTAGAACGCAGCCCGGGATGTTGTCTGGTCCCATGGATGCTGTGTTCTTGTCTTTGGAGAGTGTGGTTTTTACCTGTGCAGTCATGATTACAGGAACTTTGCATTCTTCCGGTATAGAGATGGGCTCTTTAGGGCGTACATGTACAGTTGTATATGCATCTGTATGAGAGCGCATAGGTGTGGTGGAGGTGTATGAGAGAAATACAGATAATTATATACCTTTCCTGTGCAGGGCTGGCTTTAGGTACACTTGTGCTCCAGGTAAAAAGGCACCATGCCTCCAACCCCCCACTTCCAACTCCATCCTGACATACTCTCAGCATCCATCTTACTATTTTTATTCTTCATTTTTTCAGAGTTTGTCTCACTCTTCAATTTTTTCCCCTGAACTTATTCATTAATTCTTCATGTTTTATGTAGGCAAGACTGCACTCTGATAATTGTAAACAACCTCATTAAGCCAAGGGACTGGGGGTCACAAGGCATACCCTAACTGACCAAGACTACATTGTGATAACTAAATTAATCTGGGATTCTGGCAGCTGCTAGGCACCCAGAAGCCATAGGGATATAGATATTCTAAGGTACATTTTATAGCTGTTTTCCATCCTTTCGATCCAATGATGGCTGGAACAGCAATCATGCATAAAGAAAAAAAAATTCAGTCTTGCCTTTTTTTTTCATGGAAGAAATAAGTTGTAGCAAGTTTTAATTTCCAAAGCTTACCAAACACGAGTTCACAATAAACTGACAAGACAAATGCTTGTGAGGATATATGAATCACATCTGTCTGCCTCCTCCCCCTACTTCAAATAGGTAGACACTTTCTGCGTACCTCCTTCTAATCTTAAACTGTGATAAATATCCAGGCCCACAATTACATATTTCATCCCACTGATGTCATAAAAATGCATTCTGACCCTCTACTCCAAAAACACAGCCAACTTGTATGTACTTTTCTGATGCCAAGCTGTGAACAATTGAAAAAATAAATAGAGCATAACATATTTGCTGTCAGACAGTAAAGAATAATGTTGTGTGTTTATATATATATATATATATATATATATATATATATATATATATATATCTACATATCTATATATCTATATATCTCCCAAAAGATAGCCACCACTATACTATGTACATCAAATGCGTGTGAGAAAAATAAAAAATGGTTTCAGTAATATTTCTAACTTGTTACTTCTAGACAATACAGTGGTTGTATGCAAGACATAGTGACCCCCTTTTCACCAAACTGAAGTTTGTGGGGAAAGTTATAGAAATACTGAACACACTATCCCCAGGACAACATAAGATACAGTAACCTTTGTAGTTTGAAAGGAATGTTAGATAAATAATGACATTGTATCCAGCCCACCACACAAGCACAGCAACCATCTGTGTACACCTAAGAGTGGGACTGGTTTTAGACAATGTACGGTTCAGGGCAGAGGTGACTGCTAAGTCCATGTTAAAATCCACTTATGCTGCCTAGGTATTTGTGGACCACCAGCCCCGAGAAGCACTGCAGGTCTGGGTATTCTGTGATACATTTTATCCCTTATTTTTTCTTCTGAAAGATGACTGCTAAACTGAGCAAGTGACAAGATAGTCAATTACTTTATTCCAGATAACCTACATCAAGCAGATATAGCCAATGTAATGTCCAATTCAGATATCTGATTCTGATAAAAGAAGATGGCAATGCAATGTACTCCACTTTTGTTCCAAATGAACAGTTGCTATACATTAAAATATTTCAGGTTGGTAAACTTGAATCTCATTAGTCCTGCAGATCCAGAATAATATGGAAGTTGCAGCAGCAGCTAGTTATTTTCCTCTACAGACAACCACAGTAATTATATCTATTCTGTCTGTACATTTCAGGTGCGCAGTTAAGCAGTTCATTTTACTTTTCAAAGATGCACAGCAGTTATGCAAAGTCAGATAATAACTTCTTAAATTGAACAAATAACAAGAAGGTAAGTTACTTTCATCCAATCGACTTCAACCCTGTCCAGCAGTTACAGCCACAATGTCTGATAGCTGTGTCATATTATTTTACCTCCACACAAACAGCTTGCCAAGTAGCCAGATATTAAAGTATTCCAGTTTGCTCCACACAAATCAAAAAGTCAGAAATATTGCAAAATATCTGATCACTACCAATATCACTGTAAAAATAATAAAACACTTATCTTATTTCGGTCTTCACTCTCATCACTCTGTTTATCTTATCTCAGATATCCAGAATTCTGCAGAATGTCCCATATTTTTGATCTCTGTCCCTAATAAAATGTTTGATTTTTCTGGTAAAATGCTGACTATTACAGACACTAGTATAGTGCTTCTGAAAAAATAATTCCTTTGTTCTCTATGCTCTCTAGTGCTGTAAATCTCTCATTTCTACAGAACTATGCACAGGAGGAAATGTCATCTCCATTGCTAGGTGGGATTAAAGTCCTGGCTATGACACAAAAGCCCATTATATAGCAAAGCCTTGAATGTGAATGAGCATATTTGAGTGTTCAGGATCCTGATACATGCCTTATAACTCCCTCAGTGATGTCCACTCTCAGATGGCTCTAAGCCAAATGATGAGGAATGAATGTGCCACCTGATCATGAGAGGGTCTACTTTCATCACAAAGTGGACACTAAGTAATAGCAATGACAGACAGATTGAAAGATGGGCAGACAGACAAGGGATACAATTCAGAGATTTTATACACACTGTATATGGCCAGTATGGATAGAAATGCAAAAATTCTAATCCCACATTTAGGTTCATGTGTGCATTAAGTGCAGATGTTCTATGCTCAAGTACAGCAAGGAGATAGAAGGTGGGTAACACACATATAACTGGAGCGCCTGCCAGAAAGTCTAAGGCTAAGTCAGTTTGCAGTTAGAATGTGAACTAAAGTTATTTACATGGATTACATAACCTCTTAATTACCAAGGTGCACTAGAAAGGAGTCCACTAATTTGGTATGAAAGCGCAGCTTATGATCATAAAAGCACACACACACACACCCTATGCTAGTAATGTCATCCATATAATGCTTCTGCTATTAATGTAGCACAACAGCAGCACTGTAAAATTACCACATGTAGTGGTACATGTATGTGTCTGTGCATGCGTCTGTGTGTCCATGTGTATGAGAGAGAGATAGAGTATGTGATAGCTTGCCTTGATGAAGAAGGATAAATCTCCTTTAAGTGGTACAGGAGAGCTGCTCTAAAGACAAGCTAAAGGCAGACTACTTGGGACTAAGAAAGTCGTTTTTCTGGAAAGCTGTGGGTTTTTGAAACCTTAAAGAGGACTGTGTCATGGTAGAAGTGATTTCTGCTAGAATAGCACTAAGACAAAGCCTGAAAATAAAACATTGTTTCTCATTTGACAGTGTTACAAAAACTCTGCAATTCTAGACTCTACCTGGGATTCAGAAACTTGTTTCTCAAAGTGGTAGGCAATTTTGTGGGATGCTTGACCACAAGCAGGGTGTGTGAAATTTATATATACACTGACTGCAAATGTTGCAGGTCGAGCAACACAGCTGCTCAAACTGTATGCTTATGGTCGTATCATGAAATGGTAGTGAACGACATTATTAAACTGATTGTCTCTGTTAATTCAAATGAGGGGAAAATGAGATAGCAAAGTGTTCAGAAGTGTATAATTTCATTGCAATGAAGTGCTGTGCTAGTGAGTTTGATTGCAGTTAAAGGCTAGTGCTAATTCAGGGGAGTGTTGGAACTGTGTTCGGGATAGTCACAGCTAGAACAAATGCGTATAAGCAACAGGATGTTATTTCCACTAATATCCAAGGTGGTATAGGTTGTGCATCATCTGAACACATTTCATGGTCTTCTTGACACTAACATTACAGACTGGTACCGTGTGGATAGGGACAGTATGCTACTACTGGTAGACATGTTTCATCCTCATCCACCATCATAGTTTTGGTCAAACTCATCTCCAACATCAGCCAATCAGCATTCTCCTGACTGAACAACCATCAGCCATAGAGATGGAGGGCCTGCAGCAAGGTTTTGATCTTGTTGTGGAGAACTTACATTTTCACAATTTGCCTTTGCCAGGCATGATGCTGTAAGGAGAAAGAATACACCATGTGATTATGCCAATAAGGAATGGTTGTCAAATGAGGATATCAAAAGTGTGCCACCCGGCCAGTACTGTGGTCATGCTAATATTTACACATAAGTGATTGCTATATTCGCATGCTCTACTATATGGCACAGCCACAGGTAAACTGCTTATCCTCTCCAACAACCACCATCAGTTTCTCCACAAGTATGCAATGCAGCAATGGCAGTCATGCAGGTAACCTTCAAATCTAGTCCTTCTGGGCTTCCTATGTAAAGATTCACAATCACCCAGGCATAAAACAGCTATCACTGTAATCCTTAATAGCACTAAACCGCTTGCCAGTAGGTACCATGTCCTGATATGCAGTGTATGCTGGCCTATAGAACTGCTGAGAGTTAATTTGATTGTGCCTACAACACTTAACTCAGTATAGAACCATCCATCACACAAGGCTAATAAACACATTAGCTATGCTGATACCTGATATCTCACAGTGGCTAAGAATATCTCTCAATATGTTCAGCATTCACATGTGTGCTGGCCTGCAGTCAAAATACAATAGCAGTCCCCACCGCTGATATATTACCTTGGTACTGTTACATACAGATGTATGTTTCTTTTGTTGGCCTAGCACACTTCAGTATACCTGTGGGGTCCACCACAATTTTCCTTTCTCATTACTGGTAGACCACCTTCCTTACTTTCCCTAAGTAGTTCATCCTTGTTAAAAAAAATATGTATTGCTTACCGGATAGATTTTTCCTCACAGCACTTGCACAAGAATGCTTCATACACTTCATACAAACACTGCAGCAAAAGTAATGTAAGAAAAACGCAGGCCCTACCTTGAACAGTTAGTACTTCTGCTTTTCTCCTCCTCACTCTGCTTCTCACAGGTGTAGTCCCTTTCCAATCAGTGTTCTTTCAGCTTTACACAGGTGTAGTCAGGTTCCAATCAGTGATCTATCAGCTTCACACAGACGTAGTCAGTGTCCAGTCAGGTTTCATCTGAATAAGGTTAGGGATGAACTCTGCTTCACATAGATGGGGAGCTTATTCCATAGTGTGGGGATCCTTTGAGGCACATATCAGTCCAACCAGCAGGTTCTATTTATGTTGCAGACAAAGTTCGGGTCCTTGGATCTAGTGATTTGGGCACCATCTGTCTTGTGCATGTGCAAGAGATCCATCAGAGCTGAATCCAAAGATGCCTTGTATACTAGGAATAGATTGCATTTCAGTAACCTGTAAGAGACTGAGTACAGAGGTAGGACCTTGAGATGATCTGTGTAGGACAGTGCATTCATACCCTGGACTCTCCTGGTGAGGAACCTTAGAGGGTGTTGTAATTGTTGCAAGTGCCTAGCTAGGTACATGCCAAAGAGGCATTGTACTCAATGACTGGTCTGATAAGGGCTGACAAGTACTATAACTTCCTTGGACCTGGATACCATACACTTACTTATAAGATAGGCAACATAGAGTGATTATCTTACTATCTTGGCAGATTACTGTCTATGTATGTTTTTGGATCCCTCACTATCAGATCAACTCCTACAGGTGTTTTATCAATGAAGTAATTAGCTTGGGTGGACAATTTCCAAAAAGACACTATAATGTATTTTTTGTATTAAGTTTTAATCTGTAGTTTTGGCACCAGTCATTTATTTATATTAGACCCTCTTCTAGGATGTTGCTTTTGTGGGGGAGAATCTATAATAGCTTCCAGTTTACAGTAATCTGTAAACTTAGTGAGCCAGAGACTTTTAACATTAAACTTGATGTCTGAGAAGTGGATGATAAACAGGAGCAGGTCCATCACAGGGCCAAGGGTACTCTGCTGATGACCAGTTTCCTGATGGAGGTGGTCAAACCAATAGTGTAGACAATTTCCATTCAGTGTTCTACAGATTCTTCCATGAGAAGAAATGCATCTAAGTGGCCAACAGCATTTATATCATTTAGATTTGGGCCTCTGATCTCAATGATTATGCAAATGAGGACTCAGTTCTTTAATGTTTCTGAGTCACTCATTATATGTGCCACAGCTGGAGATATTGTCTGACATACAGGCTTACATAGTGGGTTGGTTAATGTCATAAAGAGGATCTTTGCATTTCATGTTGTACATCTGCAGACTATGGCAAAATTAAAAACTGGTGTTGGTCAGACGGTTTAACAGTATGGTACAGGTTGCAAGACTTTCTACCAGGTCTCATAGCTTTCAATCAACGTTACAACACATTTATAATGGCACAGGCTGTCTCTCACCCTACCACAAGTCATGCTGCTTAATTGCCTTATGCTGCATCGCAAATCTCAGTAAGCAGAATGGACATGACAACAAGATGCCAGCTATGTTTCTTTGGTATAAAACCTGCAGTATGGCTATAGTTTCCAATGTCATTATTTTCTAGCAGTGTGTCCCAGTGATGCTGTAAGGAATCTAAGATCTTCCTTTACTTGCTAGATAGGAACAACCTGCACTACTTGGGGAGTCTTGTGGGGGCTCTATTATAAGATGGATGCCTGGCTCTTTCTCACCAGGGCTGTTACTGATGCCCAATGCATACCTTGTTCTGGACAGCAGCACAATATTTTTTGCTGCATACCACTGTATAAACATGTCTCTTGTAATTTGTGTGTATACTGATCATGTCTAAATAACTAAAGGTGTCTGTAATTTTTCTTTGTGGAGCTTTTCTCCCCGGGCCTCTGCTGAAAAAGGGCCTTTTCGGCTCAGTCAGACACCCCCCGGTTAACAAATGTAAAATAAATAAATAATAAATAAATTTGCCACTATAGTGACCTGTGTAGGCAGCATCAAGACCTTCTTATCCAATGGGAAGAAGTGGTCAGAGTGAGTGCACCTGAGAGGTATCATACGTTTGAATTTTCGTTCTATATTTTTCTGTCCTACTAGTGTAAACTGTGTGGAGACATACGTGAATGGGCGTACCTTCATTGAAGGTTGTGCATCAGAGCTGGTAACTTGGCACGAAAAATCAACTACCAATCATTAGCGGACCGGAGTTCCGCTGTGGCGATCCCTAACCGGGAAAAGCCGAAAGACACAAACAAACAAACTAGTGTAGACTCTACATTTTTTTTATTTGTGCTTCTTATCCACAGCTCAGGAGGCTATTGCATGTAATATAGTCTCTTCTTCCAGCAGAGAATGGCCTAACTTTTCCTGGCCCAGAAGTGACCACACCTGACATTTGGCATATAATTAAAGTGTAGTTATTCCTTTCTCAATGTTTTTGAAGTGTGTTAACTTCTGTTGGCAGTATCTACATATCAGACAGGTTACCTATAGTAAATGTTTCACACTGTACTTTGTTAATCACCTGTAATGTGAGTTAGACACTGTATGGTGCTTTATGTAGTCAGGTAATAAATGTGCTGTCACCAGCTGGGTTTGTGACTTTAATCATATGTCAGGGGTATATTAAATGATGCATGGTAAAAGATGGCAGGAGATATACCAGTAGTATGACATGCTTGTAGTACTTCATAGGTGAAGTGCAAAGAGTATACCAGGCAGTCATTGGCAGTTCAGGTAGTGTACACTGTGGTGTTTCATCTGCACAGTATAGTTAGGTAGCACATACCAGCATGTATGACTGGATTGGCATTAGTTAGCTGTTATTCTTACCTGCTTTTTTAAAGTTAAAGATGCCATGCTTTTTATGTGATGTCAGCCTTTTTCACCCATCCCACTTTGTCACTATCCTTTCTTTCTCATTTATTTTGATCTGTTTATTATGTTATTTCTCTGACTGCGGTGGTGGTGCTGTGGTAGCGTTGTCGCCTCACAGTTAGACGTTGCCCATTCGATTCTCAGTTAGAGCGTCTTCTATGTGGCGACATGCATGAATAGGCGTTCCTTCATTGAAGGTTGTGCGTTAGGCCCGGCAAGCCAGCACGTAAAAATCTACTGCCAATCATTAGCGGACCGGAGTTTCCGCTGTGGTGACCCCTAACCGGGAAAAGCCGAAAGGCACAAATTATGTTATTTCTCTCCTTATATTTTGTTTCTGTATAGCAGTTGCCATGGTAGTGTCTACAATGTACCATCATTCCCTACTGAGGGACACCATCAGTAAAACCTGTGCCTGTGCCAGATAGGGCCGCCTTCCCATTGCCTTCATTGGGTGAGGCTGATATGCGATCATCCACTACCCCTGGTGGGGCTTCTCCATCCAGGACCATTATTATTCCAAATCCTGGCTTTGTCAGAGGTGAGAGCTGTGTCACTCACAGACAGCTGGCAGTATTGGTGGTAAAGCTGATAGACTGTGCATTGAAGCAAACACTGGCCACCAGGAAAGACTACTCTTACAACTTGCAGAGTTGTATCCCTGACCACAAATGGCAAAACCATTAGAGCCAGGACTCAGTGGTGATGGAGCCCAATATAGTATCTGACCTCACACTTGGTATGGCAAAGATATGTTGGAACTGAGGTACCATACCCACTCTATCCCCCTTCCCAGTGTTCCCCCCTGTTTTGTGGCCTTGGCCTCCAGTGATTATTTTTCATTCTACCAAATCATCATTGCCTTCTCTTTGTTCATCTGCTGTTTAAAACTCCACTGTCATTCTCCCTCCTCCCCTGTTAATCTTGCTTGTGTTATGTGTTCCTGCATTTGCCTCTGCTACTACCCTCATCCTCTTACCATTCCTTCACCTTCCCTTACATCTTTGTACAGATTATCTTATTTCAATATAGAATATGAGTGCCTGTTCCTCAAAACATACTACCCTTCCTGTCCCTCCCCATCATATTCATACCTTATTGGTTTCCCTTACATGCTCCCCCTGCCTGCTTTCATCTTTTTTCCTTTTGTCATATACTGCCATTACCGCCCTTTCATCTGGTCAGAAAGTAGATTTAAATTGTTAAATGAGCTCTTTAAGTCTTTTAGCTGCTTTTCATTGTTGTCCCTTTTACACACTCTTGAACAAGCCTCAGTCAGCTCACTTTCTACTTTCTACAGTTGTGCTTGTCATATTACATAGCCACAGCTGCTGCTGCCTCTATGTCTCTAGTCCTTGCTCTGTCAGTCATTAATGCAGCTGTCTCTCTATGTCTGAAGGCCATGCTCTGTCATTAACTACTGCGGATGTCTGTATGTCTGCAGGCCGTGCAGGCCGTGCTCTGTCAGCCACTGCTGTGGCTGTCTCTCTATGCCTGCAGGTCCTATAAAAAGCACACATAAAACATTTGCATCACAGTGATATATATATATATATATAACAAAATACATACAAAACATGCACATCACAGTTGCATGTAGTACAAAACATTCACATATAAACACACGCACACATGCGCGCACACACACACACACACACAAGTCAACATACATATCATGATGATGCCTATTATAAAACATGCAAATCACAGTCATAAGTTTTCAAAATACACACACACACTGCTCAGACAGATTTTTTTCATCATTTCCATTGATCTGTTATGTCTGCTGTTGGAATAATGCACCACAGCCACTCCCTGCGTGCAGTTGTATCCTTTGAGGAACACTGTGCATGTTGCTCTCATATGGCTGTGTGATTATAGATCCTATCTCAGTGACTCTCAAACAGCACTGTTCTGCAGTGTACTTGTAGCATTTACATGAGATAGATATAGATTAGATATAGATATATGTATATATGTAAAAATAGATTTATATATATTTTTACTTGATTTCCACAAGTGTGTATTGCCAAGAGTGACCTGTAAGCACTGTCCGTCAGTCAGAAGTTCACACTCCCACATTCTGCATTGGACATGTGCCTGACCTGTGTATAAAACTAAAGGAACTAAAAACATTTTGACTGCTTGTATCTTGCTATCCATATCCATATACAAGACCTACTAGTTTCGCAGTTTTTTTTATTATTTTTTGTTTAGTCTCTTCCCACATATCCTTAGCTGCCAAGACACACGTCCCCATAAATATAGATATGGCTGAACCAATTCATGTGTGGATACATAGTTTACAGCTATTGCCTTTGCTTTCTCTTCATTAATTTGTATCCTGAAAAGACTTGAAACTGTCTCAGAATGTTCCACAACACTGAAATATCCTTTTCTGGTTTTATCAGGAATAAAATAATATCACCTGTAAAGAAACCCAATATTTCATGATCACCATACCAGTTATAGCCTTGAATATCTGAGTCCCCTTTTTTCTTTGCCAATTGCTCTAAATATAATGCAGATAACAAAGGGAAAAGAGGACACCCCTGTCTGGCTCCTGTGCTTGAACAGAAAGTATCAGAGAGTAAACCACCTCACTTTAGTTTTCACCTCCAATCCCTCATATATTCTCCTAATCATCATTATCAGGGAATGCAAATGCTTCTCTTGCCCTACACATAAAATCCCAACTTGCTCTGTCAAATGCTTTCTCTGCATCAGGACCCAACAACAAGAAGTGGTATTTTCTTACATTCTGCTTCCGTCTGGATCATCATTGTTCAATTTTGGCATCGCCTTTACTATTCTTTTAGCCATTATAGATATAAACACCTTATAATAGGTTGGTTGGGAGGGTAGCCTAATGGTTAAAGTGTTTGCCTTACAAACACAAAGTGCAAGGTTTGAGTCTCCCAAGGGATAATTGGCTAGGCTTAAAATGGCTCGCAAGGGCAGTTAGCTTAGTACTAATCTATGAACCTATAATCATGGCTTAGAATCAAAATGGGGCCATATGAAGCTAGATCTGATGGGTCTTTACTATCTTTAAGTATTACAGACACCACTGCTTTCTTCCAGGATATTGGTTTCTTTTTTTTTTTTTTTAAATACTGTTAACCAAAACTTTCCAGATCTTTATCACTTTCATTCCTCCTAGTTTGCAACTTTCCAAAGGAATACCAGCTCTTCCTAGAGACTTTCCTGTAGAGTAGTTATACATCTCCATTTTTGTCTCATCTCCTCCTATCCTGTTAGTAATTGAGCCTTATCTACCTCAAAGCTTTCCACATTTAATTCTTCCATAAACATGTCCATTTGTACTCTTTCTTGACTTTCGCATTACTCTGCTTTATACAGATTTTCATAAAGTTTCAGGAATATTCCTAATACCTCTACAGGATCTCTGGTTATTTTTTTTGTTATAGGCTCCCTAAGCTTAGCAACAACCCTTACTACTTTATGTTGCACTACACATTGTGCTAAAAGGCTTTGGTGCACTGGAGTTATTATCAAAAAAACATTTGCTTAACAGGAATCTTTCTAAACTCATGCATAATATTGTGATCATCCCTTATTTTCTCTTTAGCACTCTGTGGTTGTGCCTCTTCTTGTTCTGTGAGATTCCCCCTGTTCTGCAATACTTTAACCTTTGTCAGTCCCACTAAATTATTCTTGTTACTTCTTAACCATATATTTTATTTCCACCCTATTTTTAAACTTCAATTTAATTTTATCCCATTCCCTATTTATATTATCAGAACAAATTTTGAATAACGCCTGAATAATTTTCACTACCCATTCCTTAAATTCCTCTCTATTTGACAGATAGATGGGAAAGCAACAGTGTCTCATTTTTATTTCACTATCCTGCATTTTTTAGTTATTATTGTCATATGATCTGAAATAGTTATTAGATGTGTATCAAAACTTTCAATTAAATGTACATGTTACTTTGAAATATAATTTCCATCTGTGCTAGCCTAGTTTTTGTACCTTTGGGAATAATATATAAAGTCTCTTCAAACTCCTGCTACTGAATTCACATCTTCCATACCAAATATTTTCATACATTTCTTCAAAGATCTACCCTGTTTTGTTATATTTTCCCTTCTAGGCCCCCCCCCAATACATCCTCACTGTTGCAAATGATATTTCCATCCCGACCTGTAAGCAATATTCTCTGCTGAAAACTGATGATTTCTCCGAGAATTTTTTAAGCTCCATTACAGCAGTTTTAGCTGGAATATAAATACATGCCAGAGAAATCTTCCTCCCTTGCCAGTAGGCCTTTACTACTACAAATCTGCCATTATTATATTTTTCCTCTACTATCACTATTGTAGCTCCTCTCACAATTAATATAACTACTTCCCATTTTCTTTAGTCCCAGATATTCAGCTGAATAACCATCCTGAAATCCTTCCTTTATAAAATTCTCATGCTCAGTTCTTTCCAAATGTGTTTCATAGGGTCTGCTTCAGTAGACCGAATGTTCACTTACCTAATTTTCATATTAGTGAGATGAAAAGGCTGACAAATCTATAACACCGATATCCCAGAACACTGAGTTTCTACTACAGGTAAGTTACTGCTTGGCCACCATGTTGAACTTTGCCCCTTACCTCGTGGTAGTTCGATCTTGGAGTTTTTATATTTAGTTAGGGGGGGTGTGCTCCCACATGGGTGGGATTTATTTGCTTTGGTTTTACTGTTTTTATCAGGCTGGTTGCTTATCTAAAGTAGAAAGTCGGTGTACCAGGACATCAGTGTTATGGGGTTGTTGGCCTTTTCATCTTGGCAATATGAAAGTTGGGTAAGTGCACATCCGGTCTAGTGAAGTAGACCTGTTTCATAATATAGTTCACTACTCTTTCTTTTTCATATATATCTATGAGACCATTCACAATCAAAGATAATATGGAAAATGGTGTCATTATGATAAGAAGTTATTATTCACACCTATAATGTATAACAGCTTTTTCTTAATGTCTAGTTTCAGTTTTTGTATTAAATACATACACTAATAGTTGGCTGTTGGATCTTTTATACAGTTATTTCTTGACATATCCATTTGAACAGATATCATGTCTTACACATTTTTTTGTTTTAATGAAAACCCTCAAACAAACAAAAAGAGCAACCACACCTCCAGACCATCCCCAAAACCTATTAACTTAATACCAACATATAAAGCTATGTACATCTTCAAATAATGACGTTTATCCCTCCTAACAGGAACAAATGTACCAGACTGACAGCCACAGGCCCAAGCCTGAATTAACCTATAATGAAAGTTATCCATGCTAGGACGTATGATATAGCCTGTACATCTACTTCCATTAAGTGCTGTCTGTTTTTGTCTTATCTTAATTTCTCTCCCAAATGAAAAGAAAAAAAAACTTGATTGCTTTCAGAAAACATTATCTCCTAGCGATTGAAAGAAGAATTTTGTTTCTATTGCCTCTTATCAGATTGTATCCCTAGAAACATGAGAACCAGATACACAGTTGCATTTCACTGCACATATTTCACTGTAAATATTTATGTGCTAGAAGGAAACACTATTCAGTATTCATTATGTTCAGTGGTTTTGTAACTTATATGCTTCCCTTTAAAACATTTTATTAAATCAATATAAGAGTCTTAATCCAGCCATTCCCCTATACAAGAAAGAAAAGGCATAGCAATTTTACTTACATTATGCTCTTTTATCCAGGATTTCTTCTCTTTTACTATTTACAAAGTCAAAAAGTATAATATTTCCAGTTTTTTTGTTCCATCATACTTTACAAATGTAAATATAATGCTTTGTAATTCTACATTTAGTCATCACTTTCTGACGTGCTGGTTTTCTTCCTGTTGATCTCCATATCCCAAATTCATTAGCTTGTTCATGCCCAATGTACTACTGGTTTTTCTAATCAACTCTTGTGCTTTTTTTCTGTCTCTCAAGCATTTTCCTTCAGAACATTGGAAAAGCTTTCACTGGCATAGTCTCTCTATGGGTTTTATTATCACTGTAAGAAACAGAATCCCCTTCTGTTTGATAACTCACTTTTTGTTGGACAAACGTTTGTATTTCTTCCTTAGCATGTTATGATTCAAAGAATGATTTTGACCCTTAAGGAAAAAATATTCTGAAAATAGCTGAATACAGTAGCTTCAGTTTCACACCTGCTTCTTAACATTTCTTGATTGCTAGAATAAATTTACTCCTCTTTTGTCTGGTATACAGTGAGTACAGATTTGTCTGAATCAACTCAATTTTTGTTGGACAAACGTTTGTATTTCTTCCTTAGCATGTTATGATTCATAGAATGATTTTGACCGTCCAGGAAAACAATATTCTGAAAACAGTTGAATGCAGTAGCTTGAGTTTCACAACTGCTTCCTGGCATTCCTTGATTGCTAGAATAAATTTACTCCTACTTGTCTGGTGTACAGTGAGTAAACATTTTCTATGAGTACTCTACTGTCTCCCACTTTTAGTACTTTGTCCTTCTGCCACAGTTTTGCTTGAATCAACTCTTTCTGCTGATAGGATTACATCATTGCTATTAAAGGTCCAGGTGCTTTTTCATGGACAGTTTTGGAGAACACACACATTGTGCCCTTTCAATTAACAAGTCCGACTATGGAATACCAGTCCAGTCTCATATTAGTGCTTTTATAAAAATTAATGCAGCCTGTTCCTTCTAGTTCTTCTGGTACAGCAGAAGAGTTCAAGTTTTCCCTACATGCTCTGTCCTCTAATTCTACCATTTTTAAAACATTTATTCTGAGCAGTCTCATACTCAGCCAGCCTTTTCTTCATGTCAGTCTCTGATTTTTGCCAGCTCATCTGAATATCTGTTTAAGCTTCTTCCATTTTTTTCCAGCATTTTGTTCTTTGAGTTTATATACTCCTTCAGTGTTTCATTTATTTTATTCAGCTTTGAGCACATTTGACTTTTTTCCTCTAGATTACAGGAAGTAATGCCTTGTGCCAAATTTGGAACTTGAACTACTTCTTGCTGAACAGCTGCAGGATTCTTTCCAGTCATTGTTTTCCCTCCCCTTTTGTGATTCATTATATTACAGGCTCTCTCTCTCTCTCTCTCTTTTTTTTTTTTTTTTTTTTTTTTTTTTTTTTTTGCTGGCATCCAGGCAGTGCAGTTGCTAGCCAGATACTGAAATTTACCCAAAAAAACAAATGCACTGTCTCTCTTTTCTGATTTTCTGTTTTCATACTGGGAGAGCTGAAATTAAGCTGTTACTCAGTGTGCGGCCATCTTCAGGGTCCTGCAGACTATACATGTTGATGCAAATACAGTAGGACAACTTGAGACTGAAATGTAAGTTCTGTGAAAGTTCAGATGAAAACTACACCAATGTCTGTGCCTGGAACATTATTGAATATATAGGTATATCAAGTCTAGGGCCATGTCAGAAAAATAAAGTCCATCTGTAAAATATCCTCCTAGTAACAAAGCTACAATGTGAGCAGAATGAGTTATGATTAATAACAGAGAGGACATCTGTTGAGTTCTCTTTCAGAGAAGAGATTTGTAGCATTTATAATCCAAATATTCTCCAGTCTAAACCTCTTGTATCACATCCAAGGTCTAAGAGAAAAGCTTTGTGGAAGAGTAAACTTTGCAAAGACAAGATATGCAACACAAATCAGAGAGAGAGAAATGTGTAAGCTTGTCACAGCATCTTGCTTTTTACAAGAAAAAGAGGGCTATAGTATTAAATGTATTCTTTCATTATCCAAATAACTCGCTGCACGAGTGGAAAGATGATACAATTAGCAATCAAATAAGAGTAGCATTGCTGGAATTAAATTCATCCTTAAGTCTTGGTAAGTACCTTCATGATGCAAACCTTGTTTTTTAACAAATCTCACCAAGATTACACCAATATATAGACTGCATTTTATATATCAGATATCATTGACTGAAGACGGTTAAAAAATAAAAAAGACAGTTGGGTATACAAGTCTCAGGATAAAAAGTGTCCAATCCTGGTATGTGCACTGGTGTCAGGCATATAAAAAATGGCATTGTAAAATCCCCAACACATGGAGATATTCCTACAATGGGTTAGTCCAGGCTCAGGAGGAGGATGCCCCCCCCCCCATGTTGTAGAAGGAAATAGTCCATAAAAACACAAAAAAATGATAGGGCAAAAAGTAGTCATAAAGATGACAAAGTGGACTATTGAGGATAAGAAAGACATTATGTATTGCTACTATTATGCAAGAAGCCCAGCATTTCCAGATAGAAGATTTTTGAAAAAGAGTAAGACAGAAATTAAAGGCATGAAAAATACTTGCAAAAGAAAAACTGTCAAAGGCTTCAAATGCAAACTTGTGTTCATTAACACAACAGACACATGAAAAACATTATATATATATATATATATATATATATATATATATATATATATGTATATATATTTATATATATATATATATATATTTATATATATATATATATATATATATATATATATATATATATATATACACACACACACACACACATATACCAAAAAAAACTGTGGACCATTTGGAAAAAGAAATGACTGAGGAAATGAGAAAATATAAAGAGGTGTAAGAAAGAAACACGGACATGGGAAAATTTCACAGTACAAAAAACAACATCACAAAGTGGGAATATAGAATACAAGATTAGTAAAGCAGAAGTTAAAGAAATGAAAGCTGAAGTTATGGAATATCTGTGAAGAGAAGGATTTAGTATAGAAAGTCTAACATGGGTTATGTTACAACATGATGGATCAATGAGTCCCTAAAGTAAGGAGAACCAGGTGGAGCTGAAGGCATCTAAAGAAGAAATATGAACATGGGAAATAAAAAGATTTAATATGGTGTAATACTTATGCAAAGGAGGAAGCAAAACTAATTAAAACAAAAAGCAGCACCAAAGATAATTCAGAAGTTACTGAATTAATTGATACAGTTTTATCCTATAATTATGTCTTGTTTAATAATGTAATTTACCATCAAAAAGTGGGTGTAGCAATGGGTTCACCATGTGGTGCTAGTGTGGCAAACCTAGTAATGGCATACTGGGAAAGGGAATTTGTATTAAAAAACCCAGTATACAAGGAACAAATATTGTTCTATACTCGTTTCCTGGACGACATTTTTATCCTTTTTCAGGGTAATGAAAAGGAAGTAGATAACATGCTTGAAATGTTTAATTCTTCTACTACTTTCCTGAGATTTACATCAAATTATCATACTGATAGAATAACGTACTTGGATGTCGACTTAAGGAAAGACTACCAAGAAAAGATGTACATTTCAAAAATCTTTCGTAAAGAGACTTATTCGAATATGTTCCTCCATTATACTAGTTGCCACCCAACCTTTCAGAAAAAATCAGTAGTGAAAGGTCAAATCGTTAGAGCCACAAGGATGACCACTAGGGATACCGAGTTTGAAGCTGAATGTACACTCTTGCACACTTACTTCTCGCAGAGAGGGTATCCATCTCAGTTCACCTCTGAGATTATAAAAGAGGTGGAATATAAGAGAATGTCAGGGATATACACTCCAATTTTGAATAACAAAGGTATTAATAGAATGGAGAGTATTGAGAAACACCCTTGTAACCCATACAGTTTTGTTTGCACTTTTAATATGGATTCCTATAAAGTTGTTAACATTTTATTGAAAAATTGGGATATGTTAATGAAAGATAGTAAATTCAGGGGTATTTTTCCTCCAATCCCTAAAGTAGTGTTTAGATGAGGGAATAATTTGAAATCCATTCTAGAATCTAATAGGAAAAAGCAAACTAGTAGAGAAGGCATGTATAAGTGTTCTATGTGCCAGTATTGTAGATACATTGACATGGGTAGTAAATTCACAATAGGTGACACCAAATTTGCTACTAATGGGAGATACAATTGTGGTAGTAGGCAAGTAGTCTATTTGGCCAAATGTACACTATGCCCAGCTTTCTTTATAGGTAAGACCGATAGGAAGCTGAGCGAGCGGATCTATGAACACCTATATAGTATTAGAAAGAATAAACTAGATAATTCATTGGCCAAACATATTAGTGAAAATGCGGGTCACCAATTCAAATTCAGGGTTATAGACCAGTTAAGGTGTGATGGAAGAGGTGGACCTGAGTCACTGAAGTTAGAAAGAAATGAACTTCTCTGGCAACTAAGAGTAAATGCATGCCAATATCCAGGGATCAATGAAATGAGCTCTATAATGTGCATTTTAAGACTAAAAAATTTAATTAGATAGACATGAGCATCATTTCATTAACAGGATGTTTTAAAGTGTTAATGCCTTAACGAATTTAATAGTTGCCTTACCTATATATTTTTGTATATTCTTTTACATTTTTATTTATATTTACTTCATCTCCAATACCTTGTATATATATATCTTAGTTGTACAAGAATTTTACTAACTTTAGTTATGTTATATATATGGTTACATTATCAAATCTTATTGTATAACATTTAGCATTTATATGCAGAAGGAAGGTCTTTTTCTATTTTGTTCGATATTTATTTCTACATTTTTACACCACCACGACCGATAGCGGGGTGGTCATTAATTATAAATATTCACTACTAACTATTATCATAATGCATATTTTCAATGCATTGTTGATTGGCAAATATTTATTCTTGCATCTTGCAAGTGTATAACTGTGTTGTAACTACTTGTACAGTTTATTTATTTAATCTTTTCATCTACTTTTATTGTTACAGACACATTTTATATGTCTGAAAATGAACATATATACCCATCATTTGCTAATATTTTTTAGGTATGTTTACTTACCTTTTATATATATATATATTTTTTTTTTTTTTTTTTACATATAGCCTATTGAAGTAAACCATTTACTTAGAGTTTTGTTCAGCATGTTGGAAACACAGTGTTTTCCTTTAAATCCTGATTTGATGATCATGTGATAGGTATAATGGTATATATTAGTCACCTGTTTTTAATATTTCATTAAATGGTCTCTGAAGAAGTTAAGCTATCTGCCTTGACGAAAAGTGGATTTTATTTCTGTACACTTAAGTAGATTAAAGCATTTAAAAGTTGAGCACTTTATGGTCTTAGTGTTTCGTTCTAGTGTGGAGCATCTAGGATTCGTGCTTTTTGGCATTTAAGAAAATAAAGGACAAAAGTGGAAAAGATGATTAGTAATGGAGAAGTTAAAGAAATATAAACTGAAGTTATGGATTACCTGAAAAGTTGATTTAGTATAGAAAATCCAGCTCTGGTAATGTCACAGCATGCTGGAACAATGAGTCTCCAAATTAAGGAGAAAAAGGCAGAATGGGAAGCATCTGATTACTTTCCAGATGAAGATACTCTGGTGCCTTTGGTAGGAAACCAGTACAAAAGTTCAGCTGAAGTTATGCCACAAGGGAAGGAGCATGAAACAGTGGCAAATCTGAAGAGTCAGTGTTGTAGAGTGATACGCCAATGAGTTCCCATATAAACAAGCAATGGATGATGCAAGATACAGCTGAAGAAAATATTCCACAGGAAGATGTTATGGAACTTTCTGTGGAATGCCCGCAGGAAATGGAGAAAAAAGAATGTGCCCTTAGTTTAGCAGAAAATGATGTAAGGGAAGAGTTGCTTGATTTAATAGCGATGGATAGATATTTTAAGATTAATGAAAGAAATAGAGTACAGAAAGTCAATAATACCCAAAATGTTAGAATTCTGATAAAACATGAATACAGTAATTAAGACTAGTAACAGAAATGTGTATGATATAACAGAAATAAACAGGATACATTACTGTGCACATAAATTAATAACAGATAAAGTCTTACCAGGAAAACACAGAGCAATAAGGGAAAGGAATGGAAGAAATCAAATGCCATTATGGAAGTATTGAAACAAAAAAAAAACGTTAAAGCAATTAAGACAAGAAGTGTCACTGGTAGAAGAGTAGAAGAGGCAGAAGAGCAACAAAAATAATTCGATAGATGTGATAAAAGCAAAACAAAGTATCAGAACAGATCAGGATCTATTGTGCACTATTGCAAATAACAAACTAAAGATATCAGCACAGACAGAAAAACTTAAAAGACATACAGATAAATGTAAAGGAAAAGTACAAAATAAAGAATTCATTAATGACTCAAAAACGTTTTATAGAGAATTAGGAGACAAAGCAAAAGGAAAAGAAATAACACCAAAAAAGAAATAGACACATTTTGGAGAAATATCTATAAAAACCCTGTCAAAGATGCTGAAAGGATAGAAGATGTGAAAGAAACAGTAAGAAGTTCAAATGTTCAAACTTATTGAAAGACGAATGCAAGGACGGGGAAGGGGGGGCATGGTAAAATGTGGATTTTGCATGAAATGCAAATATATCCTGGAAGGCAAGGAGGTATATATACCCAATTATGGTGGATATACAATACGAAACAAATTCACTTGCAGTTGTAAGGGAGTTATATATCTAGCTAAGTGCTCCCTGTGTCTATGTTTTAACATAGGAAAAAACATCAATGCACTGAGAACTAGAATCTACCAACATTATGACATTGGTAAGCATGAAACAAAAAATGCCCTAGCTGCACATATTGGCTTGCATCCAGGACACAGTTTCAGGTTCACTGTCATTGAGCAAGTCACTTTGGGAGAGAGTGGAGGACTCCTGAATGAATATCTAGAACTGAAGGAGCTCACATGGCAAATATGAACTAATGCTTCTGAGGCACCAGGACTTAACAGTACAATTTCTATTAGTTCTATTTTAAAACTTAAAGCAGAAGTTTATATGTAATTGTTTTATAAGGATGATGTTATGTAGCATTTTTAAGTAGTTACCTGTATTTATGTATGAGTTCATTTTTTGTATATAGGAAGTGATGTCATTTTATGTGATTAAGACAATGTATAAAAGGTGAGATTTTTGTTACAATGGTATTCTGATGAAGTTTCTGTTGTGAGATGAAAGTGCTCAATCAGTAAATCGGTTGTGGATCTTACTGGCTTCCATCTGGCTTTTTATATGCCAGAGTAGTTAGCTGGAATTTTGTAAATAATTTTGTGTCATTTAACTATCACACTGACTTGTACAGATGCTTGCGTTAAAAATGTATCAACAGTGCTATTATAACTGATTACATGTTTATGCTTAAACATGGAGCTCTGGAAGGGAAGAGTAAAAGTTTTTGAAATTGTTCTATAGCTTTCAGATACTGCAACAGATCTTAACAAAGCTCTGAATGTGTATTGTACCAGAGTCAAGGGATCAAATGTGATGTCATTCCATAACCAGCACTGAGAGGACAGAACTCTCACAGCAGTTTGTTTTGTTTTCTTCAGAACCTGATATAAAAGATCTATGTCAGTTGTCGCAGTCAGTTCAGTCAGCTGAATTCAGTTCAGTTAGTTAGAAGCTCATCACCTTGTCTTGTGGAAGTGAGCATCTCAGCATCTAATCTTGCCTTGCTGTATTAATGTTAGGTAGGGAACAGTTATTTCTTAGACAGTCAGGAAATATAGTGAGACTAGTTAAGTATTGTTTTTCTGCATTTGTTTGTATCTGTCCAACTGTGTTATTTTTATTTCTCCTGTGACTGAATTTCTGGTGTTTATTGTACTTAAATATTTAGTATTCTAATGTTTTCTATTTTATTAGTTATTATTAAATATTTTATACCTTTCATTGTAGCTGGTCTTTTAAAGAATACTTTTAGTATCTTGAGTACTTGTGCTTATTTTAGTGATGCCTTGACCACTCTGAAATTACTTACTGCTTTGGTTACACTTTACCATTTATATCAGTATTAGAGTAGTTGACTGGTGGCAGCGTGGTTAACTTATAATCTGGCCAGAGGGGATGCAGCTAAGAAATCTGTGGCAGCCTTTCCCAGGAGAGTGTGTGTGTGTGTGTGTGTGTGTGTGTGTGTGTGTGTGTGTGTGTGTCTGTCTGTGTGTCTGTGTGTGTGTGTCAGAGAAATCAAGTCCATTCCAGGTCTGGAGCATGTTCCCTGTGTTCTCTTGGGGGAAATTGTGCTTGATGCAGAGAGCTGCATCTGAAAATACTGTATAAATCTTTTCCTGTTTTTAATTACCATCTCTCACTGGTGTTAGTGATGAGGATTGAGTCTCCTTGATTACTGGCCTGGGAGAAAGATGCCAACACATATTGGTGTCAAAGTGGTGGGATATAACTGAACTTCAGTAACGTCTGGCCTGTTTTCACTGAAGGTGTGTGTACTCTCAACAGTTACAAGGTAAACAGTCAATTTAATTCTAGCAAACAGTTTTATTTATTTTTGTTAGTTCAGTTTAGTTAGGGAAAGCAAGCAAAGATGTCAGCAGGGGATTATGGTAAGCTGATAAAGAACCAGTCGGCCAAGGTGTGCAAAGACAAAGGACTGGTGCAGGCTAACCGGCCTAAAGTGGAAATGATTTCAGCTTTAATGTCAGCTGCAGTGAGGATGACTGGCCAGAAGGACAACTAGTCTGGTGATGGAAAATGCAGTCTTTAGAAACAGGTCATAAAAATCTCTCCGGAGTTAAAGAGACTTGAACTGGAGGCCAAACGTTTGGAGATCAAAGATAATGAGAAACTGCAGCATTTGGAGGCTGAAGAAAAGAAGCAGTAGCCTCAGCTTGAACTGGAGGCCAAACATTTGGAGACTAAAGAGAGACTGTGGTATATGAAGATCGATGAGAGACTGTGGCATTTGGAGGCAGAAAAAAATGAGAAGCAGTATCACCATGAAAGAGAAACTCTGACCCTTCATCAGGGTTATGGAGGTAATTGGGAAGGGAATAACCAGAGCCCAGAAGTAATAAAGATCAGTAAATTTCTTCCATAATTTGCAGAGGGGGATGACTTTGATTGTTTTATTCATACATTTAAAAGAGTGTGTAAACAGTGTAATGCTGACCAAGAGCTCTGGGTACGGTTCCTGACCCCCTTATTCTATGGTAAAGCTGTAACTGCTGCTTCTAAATTGTATGATACTGATTGTTTAAACTATGATAGAGTAAACAATGTTTACTAAACTGTTATAAGTTAACACCTGAAGCTTACAGAAAAAAAGTTTGGTGAGCATAATCGCAAGGCAGATGAAAGTGTATGTAATTATATTGTTAAGTTAAGCACTCATTTTCATAGTTTGGTGAGTGAGTGTCACTTTTGAAAGATTGGCAGACCTTTTGATGAGGGAATAAGCCCTTATTGAGAATCTGGTTGGCAGACCAAGAGTGTAACTCTGCAGACGAGCTGGGGAGAAAAGGGGATATCTACTTAGCAAGCAGGGCATCACTACACAAAAAGGGGATATCCAGTGTTGCACATGGATATAAGGGAGCCCATGGTGGGCAGCCTAAATCAGCCCAATAGAGTCTAGCAGAAACAGGGGAAGCTGCTAGTTTAGGTATACAGCCTGGATCAGGGGTTACAGGTTTTGAATGTAACTAGAGTGGCCACATAGCATACAGATGTCCACTGAAGCAATTTGGAGAACAAAGGGTGAGGGAGCCAGCAAGTGGGAATAACAGACTGCCAGTAGTAAGTTGTCTAAAGACAACAGGGGTACCCAACTATCATGGAGTTTGTATTCTATCCTACTGGATGGAAGACAGGCAACTGCTAAGAGAGACACAGCCTTGGACATATCCATTGTGAAGCCTGCAGTGGTCAAAAAGCAACAGTACATGCTTGGGCAGTCCACTGCAATCATAGATTTAGGAGAGATCCCATTCTAAATACCTTTGGCCAAGGATCACCTTGACTTTGAGGGTGGAAAAGTAAGCAAGCAGGTAGCTGTGTTTGAGGATATTCCTACAGATGTCTTGATAGTGAATAATTTTGGTAATGCAGTAACTTTTGTGCCTGCAGTTACATGCAATCAGGTTTGAAGACAGGTATGTAGGTCTGGTAGCCTGGCAGAGACCCAGACAGACCCCACACCTAAAGCTGGTGCTGGTGATGTGGCTATTTCATAGGTAGGTACTAGGCTATCAGCCCCCAGGGCCTATATAACCCTAGCCATAAAGATTCCCTGGCTCTAGCCACCCAGAAGTTTATTTACCTGTGCCCCTGTCGAGGAGAGCCACAGTAGTGATGCCTGGGGTAAATGTCCTATTCCCCATCCAGTTGTCCAGATTTTTCTTAAACAGGGCCTATGAGGTGCTCTGTTTGACATGAATGGGCAGCTTGTTCCACAGTATGGGAAATCTCTGGGACAGGCACCTATCCTTCCAGTAAGTTTTGTTTATTGTGGTGACAAGGTTAAGGTCTCTGGAGTGTGTGGCCCTCAGGGACTGGGATTTTTCTAAGTGTAGCATGTTCAATAGCTTTGGGTTTAAAATGGCTTTGTATGTTAGGCAGAGATTGCCTCTGAGTAGGCAATATGTGACGGAATAGAGCTGGATAGGGCATCTGTTTAAGGCCAGTTATCCTTTTTGTGAGCTATTTCTGCAGTCTTTCCAGTTGCTGCAAATGTCTTGTGAGGTACATCCCAAATGGGGCATTGTACTCTATAATAGGCCTAATGAGGGCTGAATAGAGGGGGACAATGACCTCTTTTTTTCCGGATGAGAAACCTTTTGTGATGAGATGTGCCACATAGAAGGACTTCCTGACCACTGTGGCTATGTGGTTGTCAAAGGAGAGACTGCTTTCAACCTATGTCCCTAGGTCTCGTATTA
Organism: Protopterus annectens; assembly: GCF_019279795.1. Classification (NCBI taxonomy): domain Eukaryota; kingdom Metazoa; phylum Chordata; order Ceratodontiformes; family Protopteridae; genus Protopterus; species Protopterus annectens. The sequence continues at coordinate 448,337,504 of NC_056738.1, forward strand.
TACCTTTGGTGTTGAGTGGACTACCGCCTATGTTGTAGTTTGTTGGCACAGGGCTTTTCCCAAAGGGGATAACTATGCATTTTTTGTCATTGAGCTTAAGGCCCTGGTTTTGACACCAGGCATCTGTTTCAGCAAGGCTTTCTTGTAGAATTTCCACATCCTTAGGGGATTCAATAATAGCTACCAATTTGCAATCATCTGCGAACTTCATTAGTCATAAGCCCTCTGTGTTGACTTGGACTTCTGAGAAGTAGATGCCGAACAGGATGGGACTCAGGACTGAACCCTGTGGTACTCCACTTGTCATCGGTCAAGAGACAGATTTGGAATTGGCTACGTTCACTGTGTGGGTTCTGTTGATGAGCCAGTTGGCCACCCACTGTGTGACATAGGGGTTTATGCCCAGTTTCATGAGTTTATTAATAATACTTGAGTGGGGGATGGTGATGAAGACTTTGGCGAGATCTAGGTAAGCTGTGTGAACTGTCTTACCCTCATCCACGACTTTGGTGACTGCTTCAAAGAAGTCAGTCAGTCAGGTTTAGGAGACATGATCTAACTTTCACAAAACCAAACTGGGAGGGTCTAAAGTTTGCAGGTTACCTATGCCTTTGTTTATAAGTTCCATGATAATACGTTCCATGGCCTTGCAGATCAGACTCGTCAGGCTGATGGGTCTGTAGTTCCCGGGGTCCATGGTGGATTCCCCTTTGTGGAGTGGGATCACCATACCTGTGCACCATTCAGTAGGCACAAAACCTGTAGTGAGGCTATGACTGAACATGGTACTTAGGTGGGGTGCCAGTTCACTTTGTATTTATGCAGAACTCAGCCTGGGACATTGTCAAGTCCCATGGATGTTGTATTTTTGGCTTTGGCGAGTGCATTTTTCACCTGTGTGGCCATGATTACAGGGACTTGGTATTCATCCAGTATAGAGTTGGCCCTTTCAGGGGTGAGGGGGGGGGTTTGTGCTGAACCTATCTGCCGGGATGTTGGCAATATCAGCTGGTTCTGTTTGTTTAATGCCATTGTGCTGTAGCTCTAAGTAGATCTGAGTGTTGCCATTAAGATTCTTGACATAGCTATAGAATGCCTTGATGCTGTCTTTAGAATCTGTGGTGATTTTGTTTTCATAACTAGATTTAGAGGATTTTATGAGGGATCTCGGCTTCTTACTGAGGCTGACAAGGGAGTTTTTCCAATCTTGGGATTTTACTCTTTTTTACAACAGTTGCTTCATTTTGTTGTAGAGCTTGTTAATGGCAGGGGGCCATCAGATTGGCTTCTTTTTTTTTGGAGGATAGCATCTTGGTTTTATTTGGGATGGCATGGTCCATGCACTCGTATATGTGTTCATACAGTGCATTGATGTAGGATTCAGCAGTCGTACTGCTACTGTCTATCTGCATAGGAGGGGTGAAGTTAGCCACTTCTGTCTTGGCTTTTGAGAAATTTTTTATGGTGGTCTCCTTAATAGGGGGTGGGGTGGGATGTGGATGTCTAGGGTGATTAGCTTATAGTCAGATCTGACCAATGAGGGCTGATCTTTGTTGTGGAGCACTGATCGCCCATGTTGGTAACAACCAAGTCTAGGATATTGCTGCCCCTGGTGGGGGTCTGGATCAGTTGGTCCAAGGCATTGGAATTTATGAATTCAAAAAAATGCTGTGCAAATGTGTTGGTACATGAGTAGTTTTCCCAGTTAATGGCAGGGGTAGTTGAAGTCTCCCAGTATGAGGGTGTTGGGTTGTACTTTGATATTTTCCAGTATTTTAAGAAAAGTGGAGTGGGAGTCTTGGGGCATGGTGGGGGACCTGTAGCTAGCTACAATTTGGATTGCAGTCTTGCCCAGTGTTAGTTGCACCTGGAGAATTTTGGATGCATTATGTTGGGCAGTTAGCCTGGAGGTGTGGATATCTTTGTGAATATGGACACACCTCTGTCTCTGGTGTTTCAGTCCAAGTTAGATGGCCGAAAGGTGTGGTATGAATTGTAGCCTGGTATTGCAGGGGTGCTCTCTGGAGCCTTGAATCAGGTCTCTGTCACTGCACAGATGCCGATGTTCTCCATTTTAAGGAGTGCCTCAAGTGAGTGCATTTTAAGGTTTAGACTTCTAGCACTGAGTAGCATTACCCTCAGATTTTGTTTGTTTGTACCAGTTATGGTGGCAATTTTGTCATTTGAACCTTGCCTAAAAAAGGCACTATGGGGGTGGCAAGAGCCTTAGCCAGTATCCAAAAACCCAGGGGTGACAGGTGCAGGCCATCTCTGGTAAAGAATTGTGGCTTGTTGATCATGTAATCCCAGGCTGACAGATACTGGATCCCCTTAGAATGACACCAGAAGTTTAGCCAATTGTTGAAGTCAATAATTTTGTCCTTGTACTGAGGTATCATTCTGGGTGATGGCAGAATGCTACTCAAGGCTAGGGTCATACCTGCCTGGGCTACAAGATCCAAGAGCTCCTCCATGTCTCTTTTCATGTAGTCCAGGGGAAGTATGTTCAGGTCATTCACTCCAACATGAACAATGACAGAGTCCTATTTGTACTTGTTGTGGATTGAGCTGAGTGCATGCATTATGTGGTGGATCCTGGCACTTGACAGGCAGCTGATTGTAATTTTCTCCTTGTTCAGCCTGGTGAATGGGACATCAGTGTGGCTGAATATAGAGTCACCTATGATTAGTGTGCTTGGTGCATTGTTTTACCTTAGGGGCTGAGGTTGAGTGGCACACTGGTTTTGTGAGTTATGTGTCACTTGGGCTGTGTTAGGTGGTGCTGGTTGTTTGTGTTTCAGCTTTGGAGGTATCTGTTGTTTGGGCACATTTGTTTTAAGGACCTCCACGAATGTAGGTGTGTGTTTCATGTTACTATGTGTGGGTGTATGTTTTGAAGGATTATGTGTTGTCCATGGTATGGTGTGAGTGTTTACCTTCTCCTCTTGACTGACTAGTCCAGTCTTGGCTGGAGAGAGCTTGGCTTCCAGTTTAGCAATATAGGTACTTCTCTCACAGGTTGTAGTGTTAGGTGGTAGGAGGAGAGGGTTGTCTGTGTACATGAGACAATTGCTACATTGCCTCAGGATGTCCAAATTCACCAGGTGAACAGGAGAAGACACCAGGTGCCGACCCTTGGACAAGCCTGGGTAGGAACTTATTTATTTAAGCACTAACTATTTAAATGCTAACTGTTTTTTTTTTTTTACTTGGTAAGGAGAGTTGAGTGTTGTAGCAATTTATGGTCTATCTATTGCTTGCAATGGTTTTGAGGCAAGTGCTGAGCTAAGAGGAACACATTTGAGTGTTTAAAAGCTGAACTGGGTAGTTCTGAGGGAAAACTTGAAGAGCAGACTTTCTGGCGCCGGTAATAGTTTAACCCTAGTTAAATGACACTGTGCAATGTGCAAAACCGCACAAACACGGGTTTTTAAACAGAAAGATGAAAGTGATAGAAATAGCCCAAAATGGTCAATAAAACTACAGTTTCTGAGCTGAAACCTCTCCTCCAGCGACAGATAGGCTGCTCAAAGCTCACCACTCTCACTGATGAACAGAGAAGCTTCCTTCTATTTTACTAAGGTCTGGGCAGCAAAGAAACTACAAGACAGCCCAGAATTCAGCAAAATCTGAAAACCAGACTCTGGTTATAGAATGGCGGGAAACTAGTACAGAAATAGGATTTTTTTTGTTTTTTGTTTTTTTTTTTCAAAAATTAAAACAGATACAGTAATAAAAACACTTTCAAGGCAGAACAATGGCAATCACACTTGAGTGTGTAGACCACAACAGTTAAACAGTTGGGAAACACTTAAAAGTGATCAGTTAAAGTGCAAACGGTATCAGAATTCGAAAAACAGTTCAAATAAGTTGCAATATTAATAAAAAACACTCAGAATATGTGGTTAGCAAAAACAGGCAATAAAAAGCAAAACAGAGGTACTTAATCCACTCAAAGTCTCTCTTTCCCTTTCTGCTGCTGTAGAAGTACTACAGTTAGAGCAACATGCCACTATAAGGGAACTACCTTGTATCAGTGAAGCTGAAAGTGAGCCACAGCTGCTGGTAGGTACAGAGGTTCCCCTGGGCAGGGTGACTGCAAAGATAGAGGTGATTAGTAGTACCCCGTCTGACAGTGTGGCAGAAGATACTAGTCTTCCTCCAGAAGGGGAGCTGGCAGAGGTCACAAAAGTAGAGTTGAGACAGGCTCAGCTTTTGGACCCTACCTTACAAAGTTTGCGGAAGGTAGCTAAGGAGACACCTGATGCTCAAGCAAAAGAGGAATCTGCATACTGGAACAAAGAGTTATTGTACAGAGAGTTGACCCCTGAGGGAGGGCTAAAGGGTAAGGTAATACAGCAGTTGATAGTGTCCAGAGTCTACTGTCTGGCACTACTAGCCATAGCTTATGGCATTCCTTTTGCAGGTCACATGGGCATAAAGCATACCAAGAGATTTATTATGCAGAATGTATATTGACTTGGGATAGCAAGGGATGTAACAGAGTACTGCAAGACATATGAGCAGTGCCAAAAGGTAGGCAAGGCAGGGGACAAGGTCAAAGCTCCCTTGATGCTTTTATCTGTGATGAGGATCCATTTCAGGGGGTAGCTATGGATATTGTGGGGCCTAAGAGTACCACAAGTTCTATAGGGAAGACGTGTATCCTGGTGATAGTAGATTATGCTACTAGATACCCTGAGCCATTGCCTCTGTCCTCCATAGAGCAGAGAAAGTGGCAAATGCTTTGTTAGAGTTTTTCAGCTGAGTAGTTTTCCCAGAGAGGAATACTAACTGACAGAGGTGCCAATTTTATGTCAGATCTGCTGGCTTGTCTGTGGAAGTGTTGTGGGCTGAAGCACTTAAATACTACCCCTAACATCCCCAGACTAATGGTCTTGTAGAGAGGTTAAACTCTACACTAAAGGCCATGCTATGGGCATTTGCAGAGCAGTTTAAGAGAGAGTTGGACAAATATTTTCTCCATCTACTATTTGCATACAGAGAGGTACCCCAGGATTCCACAATTGTTTTCACTCTTTGAGTTCCTGTATTGACATAGGGTGAGGGGGCCTTAATATGTGATTCATGATGAGTGGGAGGGTAAGTGTGAATTCCACAGGGAGTCTTTTGTGGCATATGTTCTAAACCTCAGGACAAGGCTTAGGGAGCTCCTGGGCTTGGCTTAGGAGAACCTGGCAGGAGCTCATCAGCAAAAAAAGGTCTGGTATGGCATGAATGCTCAAGCCCAAGAATATGCCATGGAACAGCAGGTTATGGTGCTCATTCCTGTCAGGCACAGTATGCTGCAGGCTGCTTGGGAGGGACCCTGTGAAGTGGTAAGAAAGGTCAGTAATGTTAATTACATGGTAAACCTGCTAGGCAGGAGGCAAGGGCATACATAATACTGTATTAACACAATGAAGCCTCATCATGTCAGGGAGGTCCTGGGCAGATTGCAAAAGGCAGGGTTGATCATTAAGCCCAATAAGTGTCAGATGGGTATGGAATAGGTCTTCTACCTGGAAGATAGAGTTGAGAGTGGTAAGATTAGGCCAGAACCTGACAAAGAGGAAGCTATTCAGCCATGGCCTGGTCCTGTTACCAAAAGGCAGGTGAGGGCATTCTTGGGGACAGCAGGGTACTATAGAAAGTTAATTCTCAATTATAGTACAATTGCTGCTCCTCTTACAGATCTGACAATGAAAAATCAGGCCAGATAAGATAGTGTGGACCCCAGCCTGCAAGCAGGCATCCCAAAAGCTTAAAGGGGCTTTGGGAGGACCTCCTGTATTAGCCAATTCAGATTACAGAAAACAAATGTATTGTGCAGATGGATGCTTCAAACCATGGGGTAGGAGCTGTACTCAGCCAAGTTTCTTCAGAGGTAGAAGAGCACCCAATTGTATATCTCAGCCATAGACTCCAGTCCAGGGAGGAATGTTATGCTGCTATAGAAAAAGAATGTCTATCCTTAGTATGGGTACTGCAGAAACTTCAGCATTATCTGTATGGAAGGAAATTCACTGTGGTTACACACCAAAATCCATTAACATGGGTACATAGAGTCAGCCAGCAAAATGCAAAGTTACTCCGATGGACCCTAGGGTTGCAGGCATACGACGTGACAGTGCAGCACTGTAGTGAGATCAGCATTGCCAATGCAGATGTATTTTCAAGACAAAGAATAGGTTAATGTGTTTCCAGACAGGCTTATTTCTCTCAAGCAATGTTTTTCCAGGGTCACTTGAAAAGATCGCTTGAGTCTTCAAAGGGGGGAGATGTGATGATGTGAGGTATTGCCATCTGTGTCAGGAAGAATAGGGCAGAACGTGTGCAATATATGCCAGCATAGTTAGCTGGAGTTTTGTTAATAATTTTGTGTCATTTGACTATCACTCTGACTTGTACAGGTGCTTGTGTAAAAATGTATCATCAGTGTTATAACTGATTAAATGTTTATGTTTAAACAAAGAATTCTGGAAGGGAAAAGTAGATGTTTTTGAGATTGTTCTATAGCTTTCAGATACTGCAGCAGATCTTAGCAAAGCCATGAGTGTGTATGCTGATAGAGTCAGGTGATCAAATCCATAACCAGCACTGAGAAGATGGAACTTTCACAGCAGTTTGTTTTGTTTTCTTCAGAACCGGATATGAAAGATCTATGGCAGTTACCACAGTCATTTCATTTGGTTGAGTTCAGTTTAGCTAGTTAGAAGTTCATCACCTTGTCTTGTGGAAGTAAGCATCTCAGCATCTAATCTTGCCTTGCTGTATTAATTAAGTTAGGTAGGGAACAGTTATTCCTTAGACAGTCAGGAAATACAGTGAGATTAGTTAAGTATTGTTTTTCTGCATCTGTTTGAATCTGTGCAGCTGGTTTATTTTTATTTCTCCTGTGATTGAAACGCTGGTGATGTTCATCATGTTACACTGCTGCAGTCATTACACTTGGGTTATCCTGCCGTCAGGCAGTCCCGCAGTCGGCCAGAGTTCCAAAGTCTTGGTCCGGCGTCGGTTGCTGTCGCTTCTTCCCTGACGTCAGTGCGCCAGGAGTATATAAGATGCATCCAATGCCATTTTCTTCAGTCTTTCTTGCCGCGCGGTGCCCGAAGCTGAAGCAGTTTGCAAGTGCCGGTTGGCCGACTCCTGAGATTTTCGAAGTCGAATTTCAGATCCAAAGTCTTCAATAAAGCTAAGTACCCCATTGGGGAAACTTTTTTCTTGCCTCAGAACAATGTCAGAAAAAGTTAATAATTGTATTTCTTGTGGGAAGCAAATACATCATAAGGACTTCCACTCTTACTGTATTCCATGCCTAGGCTCTGATCACGACGTCACAAGTTGTCGGTTTTGTGCTAGGTTTAACACACGCACTATAAAAAGACTTTTTGATTTTGCTTTGCACTACTTTTGCCAAAGGTTCAATTATACTATGCCGTCAGATCAACCGATGACCACAATTCCGAAAAAACGCAAAGACAAGGATAAAGACAGGCATCCGAGGTCCAAAACTGATGACGAAACCTCTTCTAGGCCAGTCACCGGTTCTCCGGTTCTCAGTGAGGCACTTTCGCAGCCCCTGACACCCGCTACCTCAGAGCCACGGGCCGCCTCCGACTCCCATGTGGAGACAACTAGGCCTCTGAAAACTCAAGGTATTGGGCCTACTGAAACTAATCCCTCAGATGGGTCCGGAGCCGCTGAGCAGGCATCAGCTTCTGAGGGTGTTTTCAGACCTTCACACTTATCATTAAAGCAACAGCCAAGACAAATGTACCATTAAAGACAAAGAAGCAAGTACAGCATTCTCCTGGACAGTCCTCCATGCCTAAGAAACAGATGCTTAAAATGGCTGAAGATCTCATTACTCCCATCACCCTCCTGAGAAAAGGCCTAGGCAGGATACAGACTATGATTCCTCTGATCAGGTTTCCATTTCCTCTGATTCCTCTTCAGACCAGGGATACTCTCTACCCCCCTATGAGGACTCTGATGCTGAAGAATCTATCCCTTCAGCCTCTCCTCCTGAGGATTATTCTTTTGGGGAAACTTTACATACCATGAGGGAGCATTTCCATTGGGAAAGTCAGGATTATTCAGAATCCAAGAAAAGGCTCAGGGATCTCCTTTTATTGCCTCAGCACAGGCCCCTGGCTATTCCACCTGTGCTAGATATTGTGGATGATGTGTTCTCTGAATCCAGCTTACCTCCTGATTCTTTGCCCCATGTACCAGCCAAGCCAGATAGGTATTACAGAGTACCTGACTCTCACAAGTTTCTTTATAAAAACCCTTCTGCTGATCCAGAAACTATTTCCCAGGGTCCAAAAGGGGTTAAAGCTTCCATTGCAAAAAATCCAGTGCCCTCTGACAGAGATTCCAGAGCTTTGGATAGATGGGGGAAGAAAGTTTACACTTCTGCAACTTTAGCAGTAAGGGCTTTAAATTGCCAGTTTCACATGCTTAAGTACCAACAATATTTAATGGCTCAGTTAAAACAGAAAATGCTTGCAAGCTCAGAAGCTCCTGACTATAAAGAAATGCAGGATTTATTACATGCAGTAGAACAGGTGAGAAAACATACTCTGCAATGTGGTTTTGATTCTTTAGAGGCCTCTTGTAGAGCCGCAATTACAGGTTCTGTGATTCGAAGACATGCTTGGTTAAAGGAACAGAGTTTACCTGATCATGTTAAGGCAAAATTATCGGATGCTCCTTTACAGCATGATACCTTGTTTGGTGTTAAGGCAGAAGAGGTGTTAAAGAAAATGGAGGATAAAGCTAAATCTATGCAAACAGTCAAGTATTTCTTACAGGTACAGCCACCTCGATTTAGCAGAAATTGGCCAACAAAGGATTGGTCCTTTCCAGTGTCAGACAGGCCACAGAGAGGCAGATACAGACGCCCAAGGGGCAGATCTCAACCCCAAGGCTCTAACAGACAACGACAGTGGGGCACCTCAACCCCAAAAGGAGGTGAGGACAAGTCTCAACCTTACAGGAAACAGTCCCAATGACTTCCCCCTTCGTACACCAAGCACTTCCCTTTTGGCAGCCCCCTTAGGGGGAAAACCAGCACTTTTTTCTCAAAACTGGCAAACAATCACCCAAGACAAATGGGTTCTGAATATTGTGTCTCAAGGTTACAGGTTCCACTTTCATACTTTACCAAGGCTAAAAGGAATGCCAGATCTGCCACAAAATCAATGGGCAGAGGCACAAAAACAAATGTCAGCCCTCATGGACATGAGAGCTATTCAAAATGTACCACAACAGGAACAAGGACAAGGATTTTACTCAAGACTCTTCCTGGTCCCCAGAAAGGACAAGGCCTGGAGGCCCATACCAGACCTTTCAATTCTAAATACTTACCTGGATATTCCCAAATTCAAAATGTTGACATTACAGCAGCTTCTACCCATGCTGGGCAAGAAGGCTTGGCTTTTTACTCTGGACCTCAAAGAGGCATACCAGCATGTCCCTATCAGACAAGATTGCAGAAGATACCTCAGATTCAAAGCTGATACAATGCACTACCAATTCTCTGCACTGCCCTTTGGCTTATCTACTGTGCCCAGGGTCTTTACAAAGTGCCTGGCACCAGTAATTGCATTTTGCAGACAAAAAGGAATTCAAATATATCCATACCTGGACGACTGCCTCATTCAAGCAGAGACAAAGGACATTCTTCTACAGCATCTGGCATTTGTAAAAAGGTTGCTAATTTCTCTAGGGTACACAGTAAATGAAAAGAAGTCAAAACTAGTGCCCTCACAACAGATTATATTCCTGGGTGCCAGCTTAAATACAATGGCCCAGATGGCTTATCTCACGCCAGACAAACAAGTTCAACTAACTCAATATTTTCAATTAATGGCAAAAAAGTCCCATCTCCCTGGAAGAAAAATTCTGCAGGCCCTGGGATTCATGGCATCCTGCATACTACTAATACCATATGCCAGATTGCATATGAGGAAATTACAATGGTACCTAAAAAGTGTTTGGACTCAACACTCTCACAGTTTAGAAGTAGTAATACCAATGATTCCCTGCCTACAACAGGAGTTTCGATGGTGGGCACAGGCATGTCACCTAAACAAGGGTCAGTCTTTTACCCTACCCACAGCCAGGCAGACTCTAACAACAGATGCTTCGGATTACGCCTGGGGAGCACACATGGCAGGAAACTGCATTCAGGGCAAGTGGACCACAGACCAAATGCATCTTTACATCAATCAAAAAGAGATGTTGGCTGTTCAAAATGCCCTAACAGCTTTCAAGGACCTTCTACATCCAGGACAATTATTATTAAAGACAGACAACACCACAGTAATGTGGTACATAAACAAGCAAGGGGGCACTCATTCTTATCCACTATGCAGGCAAGCCATGACCTTGTGGAACACAGCTCTAACGTATCAAGCTCATCTGCGTGCACAATTCCTGCCAGGAAAGAAAAATACTCTGGCAGACGATCTAAGCAGAAATATCATGGACCCTCATGAATGGAAATTGAATCCACAAATCTTCAGCATGGTAACGCAAAAATGGGGATGCCCAAACATAGATCTTTTTGCCTCCCCACTGAATTGCCAACTACAAAAATTCTGCACAAGGACTTATCACACACAAGCATGGAAAGTGGATGCTCTCTCGTTCAGCTGGAAAAGCCTAAAAGTTTATGCCTTCCCACCACTGCCTCTCCTTTCAAAGGTACTCCTAAAAGCCAGACAAGAAAAACCACAGATGATCCTGATTGCTCCAGACTGGCCACGCCAGCACTGGTACCCAATCTTAAAGAACTTAGCTCAAGGCCCACCATGGATTTTGCCTCAAATTCCAGACCTTCTGACTCAACAAAACAATCAGATCCTGCACGGTCAGCTCAAAACCCTAAACCTGGCTGCATGGCAGATTCATTAGTCAAACAGGCAACACCTCTCTCTAAAGCTGTTATGGATGTCATTTTGGAGGCCAGGAGGCCTAGCACCAGGAAAGCTTACTCAGAAAAATGGAAGAGATTCTGTGCCTGGAACCAGGCTCAAAGCCTTGACCCTCTTGTCCCAAACATTCCTCAGAATTTACAATATTTAACTGAGATGCTGGACAAAGGCCTATCCTTCTCAACAATTAAGATCCACGCCTCTGCCATTTCAGCACATTACAACACGGATCCTCATTTATTCTCTCATCCCTTGCTAAAACAGTACCTCAGAGGGGCTAAAAACATAAGACCGCCCGGAGAGCACCAACACCGACTTGGGACCTCAATTTAGTTTTGGAAAAACTGACCCTGCCACCTTTTGAGTCAGCCAATACAGCCGATCTGAAATTTTTATCATGGAAAACAGCTCTGCTCCTGGCAGTAACTTCAGCACGAAGAGTCTCAGAGCTACAGGCATTAATGGCAGTGGAACCTTTTATAATTTTTCATCAGGACAGGGTTTCTTTAAGGACAAACCCTACCTTTATGCCAAAGGTGGTATCTAGTGTGGCTCTTAACCAAACCATCCATTTGCCAACTTTTTATCCAAACCCCCAGAATAAAGGGGAGAAACTTCTGCACTCTTTGGACATACACAGGCAGCTATGCTTCTACTTGGACAAAACAAAAGCTTTCAGGAAAACTGAGCAACTGTTTGTAGCATATACTGCAGGATCACAAGGCAAGGCTATCTCAAAGTAGACTATATCCAAATGGATAGGACACTGTATTCATTCCTGCTACACACAGCATGGAAAATCAGTCCCTAATAACATTAGGCCACATTCCACCAGGGCAACAGCCACTTCAACAGCCTTTATCAGAGGAGTACCTACCAAGGAAATTTTGGAGGCTGCAACTTGGAGTTCAGTGCACACCTTTACCAAGCATTACCACTTGCCTCTTTACTCTAAATCCAGAGCAGGATTTGTCACTGCAGTCCTGCAGGGCCTCATAGCCAATCCTAACTCTTTATAGACCAGCCACCCAACCTTAGCTTTGGGATTCTACCCAGGTGTAATGACTGCAGCAGTGTAACACGATGAACATAGTACAGTTTTGTACCTACCATAAATGTAGATGTTCGAGTGTTCACACTGCGCTGCAGTCCAGGTTACCCTCCCTCCATCCCCTCTGAACTAGCTGGACTTATCTATGCCTTTCTATCCTATACAACCTTTGTGGTGTATTTGCTTGTAACTAAAGGTATTGTTTTTATTTTATATGTATATTTTTTATTAGCAATATGTATTGCCTACCTACTTGGGGGCACCTGACATCTGGGGCAAGAAAAACTGAAGAAAATGGCATCGGATGCATCTTATATACCCCTGGTGCACTGACGTCAGGGAAGAAGCGACAGCAACCGATGCCGGACCAAGACTTTGGAACTCTGGCCGACTGCGGGACCGCCTGATGGCAGGATAACCCAAGTGTAATGACTGCAGCAGTGTGAACACTCAAACATCTACATTTATGGTAGGTACAAAACTGTACTTTATTGTTCTTAAATATTTAGTATTCTCATGTTTTCTATCTTACTAATTATTAAATATTTTTATAACTTTCATTGTGGCTGGTCTTTTAGAGAATTCTTTTAATGTCTTGAGAGTACTTATGCTTATTTTAGTGATGCCCTGGCCACTCCAAAAAGCCTTGCTGCTTTGGTTACACTCTACCATGTATATTAGTATTGATTTTGCTCAGTATAATCAGATACCTTTGAACAGAGAGGGTGCAGCTAGTAGATCTGTTGCAGCCTTTCCCAGGAGTGTGTGTGAAAATGAAATACCTAAGCGTGGGTGTGTCAGCTACATGGACTTGGGACACAGTGCTCTAAAGTGAGACTTGCTTGGGATCTGGAGAGACAGAGAGTCCAGTCTCAGGTCTGGAGTGTGTTCCCTGTGTGCTCATGAGGGAAGTGTTGCTTGAGGTAGAGAGCTGCATCTGAAAATTATGTATAAATCCATTCCTGTTTTTAGTGACCATCTCTCAATGCTGTCAGTGGTGAGGATTGAGGCTCCTTGATTATTGGACAGGGTAGAGACGCCATCACAACTTTCTTTTTCAGGAATGTCTTCTCACAGCCATGACCTTTAGATCCATCGTCATGTTCTTGAACCATCATTTTAACCTTATCTTTGCTATCATTGTATCTGAATTAGAGTATGTTTCAATATCAGAACATTATGTGATAAATAATATATGGGACACACAGTCTTGAAATGTATCATATATTTTATAAATAATCAAAGAACAAATGTGTAATTATAATGTATATTAATAATATTATAAACAACACATAGGGCTTTTGAGGTAAGAGATATGCACTCTAAAGCAATAGAATAGCAGCTGCATAAAAGTAGAAACATGTCAGTTAACTGTCTTTTTGCTGCTTCTGCTGAAGAATGTTTGTGTGAAAAAAGAATCCTGCGTCACAATACCGAGTTCACATCCTTTTCCAGATGAGACCATTCATCTTCTCTGTTTTGTATAATATATAAACTGCTGGAAAGGCAATAGGACACCATAATTACTATGCTGTGAGTCATTTACTGCTTCATATTGTCACCTTTTGCTAAAATATAAGGGTGATTAGGACATCTATCCTCTGTCTTATGAGTGATAAAACTGTCAAACATGCAGTGTTTAAGAACCAAATATGTGATCACAAGTGCATGCTTTTTGATTGTATAACACGTGGATAAAATAAAGAAATAAATGTTATATAATCAGTCAGCCCATTGTCTGACTTGCTGAAGGGTAACTACAGGAGTGCAAGGTCAGGATGAGAGGAAGAATAATCCTTGTGTATGATAGATATGGAAGGCTGAAGATCAAAGGGAATTTCATCATCTACTCACTGTATTAGAGCCAATGAATCACTGTGCAAAGAAATGAATGCTACATGTCATCAAGTATGAAGATGCAAAGACAAAAAGAGCACCGAGAGAACTCACTCAGTGCAAAGCTTATTTTATTGTCTCAAACAAGCAAGAATTTGAGATATTTGAGGTGTAACTGAATATTCTGTTCACCTGCTCAGAATAATATTTATTATACTGAAATATATGGCTTGGTCTTTCCCAATATAAATAAGACATCACGGTTACAAAAGTTTAATAATATTTCAAACATACTATAACTTTGTTTAGAAGTCTTTCTGTACAACCCATAGACATGCCATTGACTCTCCTTTGTGAATGACAGTGCGCAATAACCCTTTTTATCATACTGACAGTTGTTATCTCATGCTGTGCAAAGACCAAGGCACAGAACATATGCAGGCAATTCTGACATTTAAGTAAAAATATTCATTTCTTGGTCATTCTAAATCAAGGATATCAAACAATTGCAGTAGAAATAAAGGTCTTTTCCCCTACCAAGGGTGGTGTATGGGTAATTTGAACTGTAATATACCTATAGTATATGGCAAAATCAAAAAGTATTAGAAAAATAACATTTAAATTAAAGTGCAATGGGTCAAGCTGTTAAGACATCAAACTGTCTGATACTGGCAGGAGTTTGCAGATATTTACACTTACAAGATTTAAGTAAACAGTATGACTGCAGGACGTTATAGTTTAGTGGTGTAACAGCATGCAACTTTCAAACCGAATTACAACAAGGTAGAGTAACTCACTATGAAGTATTACTATAAAGTATTGTTTACCATTATTTTGCTGACTAAAATGCAAGACTTTTTATGTAGGGTATAAGATACATTTGACAACACATTCTTGCATATTTTTATGCAAAAGCATATATGCAAACAGTCTCTTTTACAGATCCAAACACACACACACACACACACACACATACACACACATTCAGGCAAACAATAAATGACAGAAATCTCACAAGCGCTGATCAAGGTATCTATCATATTGTTCACACAGTAGGTACACACCGCAAAAGTCATTGCCTCAAGTATTTATAAACATTTTCCAAGCATTTCTCTTTATTCACACTATAGCACTTACATATCAGTGTGTATTCACTGCTGTAATAATTTAGTGTACATTTGGCAGGCATAAGGAAAGCAACTGAGCATGTGACAGACAGATGAGTTATTACATTTCAGTACCCTGTGTACTGAAACGTTATTGTCACATAAATGGATAATAAGAGTATATGTCTGCTTTAGACCTTTGACAACCCTCTACAAAACTGCGCACCCTGCTCTACATATCAGCATGAATTTAAGCATGCTAATTTATTTATGACCTGCTTCTCTTAAGCATTAAAGGCAGGTCTGGATTCACAGACATTTAAAGCAAGACAATGATAAAAATATCTCAAGTATTGGACTGCAGAGAAGAGGAGTTTCAGAGATACAAGCAGCAATGTTGCACTAGGCTAAAAATATTGTGGAATGCAATATATGTAACCTATCATAAAATTATATGGAAATGAAGTACCGTGATCATTAAAAAAAAAAAAAAAAAAATACAAAAATTGTGCAGTGATTTTCAACATGTTCTGGTGTCATAGGTTCATAGGTGTGTACCAGGCTAATGGCCATTAGGCCTTTACAAGCCTAGCCATAGGATTACCCTGGCATCTTGCCACCCGACCTTAGTTCCCAGTGCCTCTGTCGAGTAGAGCCACTGGAGTTATTCCCATGGTGAATTTTCTATTTCTGATCCACTCATCAAGATTTCTCTTGAAGAGGGTCAGCAGGGTGCTCTGCTTGACATGTATGAGAAGTCTATTCCATAGCATGGGTAGGCTGTGGGTTATGAACCTGTCCCTCCAGCATGTTCTGATGATTGTGGTAATGAGGATGAGGTCTCTTGAGCATGTAGTGTGGAGGGATTGGGATTTCTTCAGATGTAGCATTTCTAACAGAGCTGGGTCAGACATGGCTTTGTAAGTCAATCAAAAATTGCCTCTAAGTAGGCGATATGAGACAGAAAATAGTTGGAGTTTTTTTTTAGTCTCTCCCTATAGGACAAGTGTTTAAGGCCTAGGATCCTCTTTGTGAGGTACTTTTGAGGCCTCTCCAGTTATTGCAGGTATCTAGTGAGGTACATGCCAGATGGGGCATTGTACTCGATGATTGGGCTAATGAGGAAAGAGTAGAGGGAGACAATGACCTCTTTCTTTCTGGATGCAAAACCCTTAGTAATGAGATGTGTCCCATAGAAGGACTTTCTGACCACAGTGGCAATGTGGTGATCAAAAGAGAGGTTGCTCTCAACCTGTGTTCCCAGATCTCTTATAACACCTTCTGTGTTCAGTGGACTACCATCGATATGGTAATTCATGGGAACTGGGTTTTTCCCAAAGGGGATGATGACACATTTTTTGGCATTGAGCTTAAGGTCATGGTTCTGACATCAGTCGTTGGTCTCAATGAGCCCTTTCTGTAGGATGTCAACATCACTTGAGGAGTTAATAATAGCTCCCAACTTGCAATTGTCTGCAAACTTTGTCAGAGTCCCTTCATGTTGGCCTGGACATCAGAGAAGTATATACCAAACAGAAGAGGACCCAGGACCAAACCCTGTGGGACTCCACTCGTGACTTGTTGGCAGTCTGACTTGGAGTCAGCTACTTTTACACTATGGATTCTATCTGTGAGCCAGTTTGCAACCCATCGAGTGATATAGGGTTTGATGCCTAGCTTAGTGAGTTTTTTCTATGATTCCTGAGTGCGGAATGGTGTCAAAGGCCTTGGCCAGATCAAGGTAAGCTGTATGAACCACCTTGCCTTCATTCATAGCTCTGGTGACTGACTCAAAGAAGTTGACCAAGTTGAGCAGGCATGATCTACCCTTCACAAAACCAAACTGTGTGGGATCCAGCATTTGGAGATTCCTTATGTCCTTGTTTATTAGGTCCATGATGATGCTTTCCATAACTTTGCATATCAGACTCATCAGACTAATGGGGCGATAGTTCTCTGGGTATGTAGTCACTCGTACTTTGTGGAGAGGAATGACTGTAGCAGTGTACCATTAGGTAGGGACAAAGCCTGAGGTTAGGCTGTGATTGAACAGGGCACAATGGTGAGGTGCCAGCTCATTGTAGAACACAGCCAGGGATATTGTCCGGTCTCATAGAAGTTGTATTCTTGGCCTCGGAGAGTGCTGTTTTAACCTGTGCAGCAGTAATACTGGGTGTCTGTCAATCTACTGGTATTTTGATTAGTCCTTTGGTGGGGAGAGGGGCTTAAGTTGGCATGAATCTGCTGGCCAGTATATTGGCTATATCTGTTGGCTCAGTATAGGAGGTACCACTGTGCTGTAGCTCAGAACAAATCTGAATATTGCCAATTTGCCATGGAGATTCTTTACATAACTATAGAAGGCCTTGTGGTTGTCTTTACTATCTGTTGACATTCTGTTTTCATAGCTAGCTTTACTGGATTTGATGAGGGATCTCAACTTTTTGTTGAGGCCGATAAGGGAGGTTTTCCAGTCTTGGGACTTCACCTTATTCCACATCAGTTTCCTCCTTCTGTTGTAGTTTGTTTATGGCAGGAGAGAGATAATGCTGTGACTGCATCCCAAGGGACCTGTGTTTGACTAGATGCCCTGGTGATAGGTGTCACAAGCAGGGATGATGAGCATGCCTGTCATGAGGGGAGATGGTTTGTAATTTTCACCAGGACTACACAACAGCTCTACTGACAGGGACCACTGGAGATTTGAATCTTGTCAGTCAGTGGGGGTGGACTGAGAGATTGTGGGAGTAGCTACAATAGCCAGATATCATAGTCTCAGTTGACTCATGTAGAACAGAGTAAAGACTAAGGAGACTTGGGTAGCCTTTGCAGTAATGCAAGTACTAACTTCTCCACCAGGATCAGGTGTTTAGTTTCATAAATGAAAAATTATCCCATTACCAGAATATTAGAGTGAAAACCCCTCTGTGGGACAGTAATCAAGGAGCCTGAATCCTCACCACTGACACTGGAGTGGGACATTCACTTGGAATACAAATGGATATACATTCAGTATTTCCAGATTCAGCTCTGTGCACCAAGTACAATTTCCGTTAAGAGCACATAGGGAAGACACTCAGCCTGGTGGTCTGGATTTCTCTATATTTGTCTCCTTCCAGGTCCCAAATAAGACTTTCCATCAGTACAGCTGTAGGGTTACATCCTCAGCCGAGTGTCAAAGTCAAGTCCTCCAGCACCCTTCCTGCAAAACCAGTGCTTCATGTCCCTGCCCCAAGTAGCTGACACACACACACTGTTTGAGATTTAATTTTTCACACACACACACACAAATACCTGGGAAAGACTGGCACAGATGTACCTGTTGTGCTCCCTTCTACCCAGAGTATAAGGAAGTTATCACTGCCATCAGACACTTCACAATCAGCTACTCTAAGGCCCTTAACAAAGGGTGTCCAGTTATACTGTGTAATATTAAAACTAATACAAATGGTAGTAGTTGAACAAGATGGCTAGGCCATCTGGTGTGGCCCATACAGTGTCGCCAAATAAATATAAGCACTATCAAAGGGTAAATACTATCTAAAAAGATCAGCCACTATAAAACTTTTAAATATATTTATTAATAAATAATAAAAGAACATGAATATACTGACTATATATTTACAGTAAACCACAGAGTTCAAATCACAGTAGATATTGAAAATAACATTAATGGACAGACTCAGACAAATAAAGAAAAACAATATCTAAACTAAGCTTCACTATATTTTTCTGACTGAGCCTAGGAGAATTACTATTTCCTACTTACTTAATAGAACAAGGCAGATGATGTGGTGAATGGTCCTTTTTGTTGTCAAGCCCAAGACAGAACATTCAATGCTCAGAGATTACTCCCTATAATATCTAAAAAATATTATTTCCAAGACTGGAAGAATGACCTGATATGGTCACCTATGTCTAGGTTCCCACACTATCCCCTTTTGAATATGAGAGAGGAATTTAGCATAGACTTATAAAAATGCATACCTAGAGCTTTTCTAATGTTTAAGGTGGGCCTAAGGCCAGGAAACAATCACAGCACTTCCCCTGTTTTTATTGAAGTTAATAAACAATGACATACCATCTCTGGTCCTATTCATCACAGTGGGATGCCATTTTAATGGTTTAACAGCTCATTTATATTTCCCTTATTTTTCTTAAAGTAAGCTAGCTGGTTAACCTCTGCTCTTCCGGGGTCCTTTGCTAACATATATACATACAATATCACATGTATATTCCTTCTCTGTCCAGCAGGACCCACTGTTGATACGTTTTTTCAATGCTAGCAACTTTACAAATACATTTTGATATTAAAATGCCATACAGTTCTAATACATTTGTAACATAAGCATCTGTACAAAACAGTCTGATATTCAGATGCCACACAGTTCCAATACATTTGTAACCCAAGCATATTGTACACATCAGTTTGATATTTAAAGGATATCATTCTTTACAAAACACTAGCTAGCTATGCTGGCACTAGTCCATATCGTCACAACTAGAAAGAGCACAAATCACCTTATTGTATGCCTGGATGACAACCCTTTAAGAGATTTGATGGTCAGCAATTAAAGGGGTAATAAAAACAACACAATAAAAAATGAAGTGCATTGATTAAGAGATGAATACAACAGGCACACTGCACCAGTGTGTAGACTTATTCTAAACACCATGGATTTGTGATATATAAGTAATTGACATTGCTTGGGATGGCAGTAGCTCTAAGTGAACTGCATGTGTTAATGACCACTTCCATAGCTAGTGCCTATGATGAGTCATGTTTTTGTGCTCCATGCCCTCTCATAATGTATCCACCAGCACCTGACTAAACTGAGGGTAGTGGGCCACCTCTCTGTGTAGAGGGAGACCATTTGTGAGACTGTCAGTTGCATTGGCAAAATACAGAACATCCAAGTGGACACTAACATATGTGTAGTATTAACCATCCTTACTACATCACTCTTCCAGTAGCCTACAAGGTTCGTGCTAGGAAAAGCCCAGGTCTCAAGGTCATGTATTTTAGGACATTTTCTCAACATATATATGGTTCCCAAGGACTGCAGAGGAAGAAACCAAATTATGTCAGCATATTATAACATAGTACATTTCCATAAACTCCTGGCAGCCACTGTTTACACTTACACTTACATTTCCTTCAAATCCATCACTTAGTCCACACGGTGTGTGATACCACAACTGGAATAGTCTCCCATTCCTCAACTACCAGGTGGTATGCAATGCCTAAGGCATTATCTCTAATGTTTCTGTGTTCCACCCAGGAAGTTCCCATGATTCATACCTATAGCACATGCCCATGTTATATCAACAGTTCATGCACAAAGACTTCCCACAAGGTTATTTAGTTTATAGGTGCATACATAGGCAGGAACATTGGCCAGTATATGCAGCTACTATGTAGGCAGGTAGCTATCCACATGTAATAGCATCACTGATGTGTGTTGCAGGTGATTCTGGATAAGCTCTGGAACTGTGAATGATGATGATCCAAATCTGCAGTTCTCAGGCCATAGTAAAGATGGTGTACACCATCCATGCAAAAAAAAAAAAAAATATATATATATATATATATATATATATATATATATATATATATGTGTGTGTGTGTGTGTTTATCTTTAGCCAACTGAAGTAATGTTTACATGGCCTTGATGTGTTCTGTGGAGCACTTCAGTATTTACCAGAGGCCTGTAGCCAAATCCTATATATGTGAGTTCCATGATGTAAGGTATGGCCCTATGGAAATGGTTTCAGACACAGGGAGAATTTCAGTAGGAGAAACCATAGCAGGAAGAGCAGCAGCTAAAGAGCAAGGTGGGTATTCAGGGGATGAACAGGCAGCCGCATTACTGCATTTGATGCAGAGGCAGACACAATAGAGTCTATCACTTGAAAAGTGGTGACATCTGTTGCACAACTATGGACTCTCTCTCACATACACACACACACACAAAATAATGATGTTAGCATGTTCACGCCAAGGCTGTTCGAGTGCAGGGACTATCCACTTTGTGTTTTCGACTTTACCATTCCCATACAGATTAGATAGTGGAGGGCACAGGCATCATGACTTGCAAAGGAGGAGGGGACACATTGACAAGTGACAACAGCTCTATAATATGATCCAGGATCATGGGGAGTAGGATTTGGAAGCATAATCTGATAGCAGGATGGGGATATTCAAGAATGACATCCTTCAGCTTTGGGATGCATTTGCTGCATTATGATGGACTAGGATCTTAAATCTCAGTTCCATCTATTCCAGGGAAGGCATACAGCTACAGTAGTGTACACGTGCACCTGGGTGATGAAGTCCTGTCAAGAGCAAAATGATGCATGACAGCATGGCATCTGTCCCCAAGATGATGGCCACATATAGGTATAATGCTCCATCTGACCACAGAGAATAGAGAAGATGTATGACTATGGGAATAATTAATGGCAGCCTGATGTAGGGCTACAAGTGTGAGGCTTCAGGAGAGCCAAGAGCCAAAAATGACAAATCAACCAAGCCCAAGAGTTGTGGGCAGTATGACCATAACCATCACTGTTACTGTCTCAAGAATGAGCTTTGTCACATGGGTATGCTTGGGCTGTAACTACTCACCTTGCACCTAAACTCTCCCATGGCCATGGACAGCATGGTCTGCAGCAGCAGGATGGTCACTGTGTGACCATGGAGGAACTAATGCAGTCAGTGATAGCTACCACTGTCCTTGGCATAACTATCTGCTTGTTTTCTCTATACTGCATGTCACTGTACAGCCACTGGACATCATCCCACAGGCCATGCAGGTGCTGTACATTATCACACAAGTCATGCAGCACACTATCCTTCTCTACAATTCTGTGTGGAGCAGCTGTCTGTGCCTGCAACCTAATGATTTATATCAAATATTACAGCCAGGAAAGGGACAGCATTGCAGTCACAGTGGAGCCACAATCCTCTGCCCAGTGGGGTATAATCACATATTAGAGGAGTGCAGCTCACACATTCTCTGTGTGAGAGTTGAGAACTCCTATGTAGCTTGGTTGGTGTTTACAGTTATAGGACATCTACCAGACACTAGTGAGACTAAGAGTTTACCACAGACCTCCACAATGTTTTTGGATGTAGAAGATATGCTGGACCCCTCCAGTGAAAGTGTGCTCAGACAGTTTTATGTGTACATAGCCAACAACGTTGGTTACAGGTAATCTTATAACATCACACATTTACTATGCTGTTGTTTTTGACCCTACACCAGTGCAACCTGTGAAAACCATAAAGACAAAATAGCTATGCCAGTACTCAAATATATGCCTGTCCCCCCTCACCCCACAATGGCTGGCATGCTGGTAGATGATAATATGTGAACAGCTTATGGGCACATGCATACCAATTGTGCAGGGCGTTGTATTTGCAGTGCAGAAGTACCTGGATACCATATATGCAAAATAATCTTGTTGAGTGAGGTCTGCTGCACATGCAGTACACTGTACAATACAAACATGCAATGACTGTTACTAACCTGGTACATCATCATTCAGCAATCATGTCCCCCCCTCCCCAGAGAGGAGCACCAATAATTCCTCCACCTCTGTAGCTGCTTCAGTGTTAGTAATCTACATCCTGTGGTGGATGTGCCCATGCTATGGCAATTTCCTGTTCCTTCATCTTGGCATACAAAATTATATTGCTTGTGCTTCACAGCACCTGTGGTACACTCCAGTTGTGGCTGCTGACAACACTGATGCCATATGTTGCTTCTTGCCACATCTGGTCGACATAAGTGCTGTCCATGTCACCTTATTCTAAGATGCACATATGATGTCATGTGACAGAGAGCCTGCAGTAACACCTCATTTTCCTAGGTAGTGATTTCTTTCTTCTATTGCTCATTTTGTGAACTTGTGGCAATACCTTTATAGGTTCATAGGTTCATACTAGGCTATCTGCCCAAGGGCATTTATAAGCCTAGCCAGAGTTTTGTGGCTTTCGCCACCCCTTTAGTTTGGAGGATACTATGCCCATTATTTTGCTGTGTCTCTGTCAATCAGTGACACTGATATAATCCCTGGGGTATATCTGCGATCTCCCATCCATTGGTCAAGATTTCTCTTGAATAAAGCCAGCGAGGTGCTCTGCCTCACATGTACCGGGATTTTGTTCCACAGCATAGGGAGTCTCTGGGTGATAAATCTGTCCCTCCAGCAGGTCCTATTAATAACCGTGTCGAGGTTTAAGTCTCCCGCCCTTGTAGTTCTGAGGGATCTAGATTTTTTGAGGTGAAGCATGTTCATTAATTCTGGGTTGGACATGGCCTTGTATGTCAGGCACAGGTCACCTCTAAGCAGACGGTAAGCGACTGAGTAGAGCTAAAGTTCCTTCAGTCGGGCAGCATAGGACATATTTTTGAGACCCTTTATCCTTTTGGTGAGGAACTTTTGGGGCCTTTCCAGTTGCTGCAGGTGTCGTGTCAGGTACATTTCGAATGGGGCATTGTACTCAATCATAGGCCTGATGAGTGATGAGTACAGGGGGACGATGAATTCCCTTGATCTAGATGCGAATCCCTTCATGATCAGGTGGGCAATGTAGAAGGTCTTCCTAACTACTTTGGCAACATGAGTATCAAATGAAAGGTTACTGTCGACCTGGGTACCCAGATCCCTGATAACCTCTTCTGTGCTTAGTGGGTTGCCACCTATATGGTAGCTAGGGGTAACCTTGTTTTTCCCGAAGGGTATGACTATGCATTTTTTGGCGTTTAACTTTAGGCCATGGTTCTGGCACCAGTTTTCCGTTTCTATAAGACCCTTCTGAAGGATATCTGTGTCAGATGTGTTCTCAACTATGGCGCCCAGTTTGCAGTCATCTGCAAATTTTGTCAGCCATAATCCTCCTGTGTTTGCTTGTACTTCTGAAAAGTAGATGCCAAACAGGAGAGGGCCCAGGACTGAGCCCTGTGGGACACCACTTGTGACACGCTTTGAGTCTGACATGGCGCCAGCGACTCTGACCCTGTGGGTTCTGTCACTTAGCCAATTTGCAACCCATCTTGTGACGTATGGGTTTACATTTAAGCTGATGAGTTTTTCAATGATACCTGAGTGGGGTATTGTGTCGAAAGCCTTTGCCAGGTCCAGGTAGGCTGTGTGGACTGCCTTTCCCTCATCAATGGCCTTGGTGACTGTTTCGATAAAGTCCACCAGGTTTAAAAGGCATGATCTGCCCTTGACAAAGCCAAACTGGGTCGGATCCAAAGTCTGCAAGTCTCCTATGTCTTTATTTATGAGTTCCATTATGATCCTCTCCATAGCTTTGCAGATCAAGCTTGTCAAGCTGATGGGATGGTAATTTCCTGGGTCAGTGGAGGCACCTCCTTTGTGAAGTGGGACCACAGTTGCCGTACGCCACTCCTTAGGCACGTATCCTAAGGTGAGGCTAAGATTAAACAGCTGCCCTAACTGCGGGTTTAATTCCTCATTGAGTTCGTGGAGCACACATCCGGGGACACCATCTGGTCCCATGGATGCTGTGTTTTTTGCCTTGGAGAGAGCAGTTCTCACCTGAGCATTTAAGATGTTTGGGGGGCTATAATTCTCTGGTATAGATATCTCACCTTTTGCGGGGGAGGGGGGGGGAGTTTGCACTGAACCTGTCAGCCAGTATGTTGGCAATGTCTGTAGGATCAGTAATTTTTACATCATTTTGAACTAATTCTGAGCATATCTGGGAGTTTTCTCCCAGGTTTCTAACATAGCTAAAGAAGGCCTTATGATTGTCCTTTGAGTCCTTGATGACTTTTCTCTCAAAATTTGCCTTGGATGATTTTATGAGAGATCTTAATTTTTTACTTATAATGATCAAGGGTGTGTTCCTTTTTAAGGATTTTGCTCTATCTTGTAGTAGCTTCCTCCTTTTGTTGTAGAGCTTGTTTATGGCTGGGGTCCACCAAACTGGACGCTTGCCTTTGGTACAAAGGGTCTTTGTTTTGTTTGGGATTGCCTGATCCATGCAGTCCTGTAGGTGCTGGTAGAAGGCATTTGTAAGTGATTCAGCGGCTTGAGTAATGGTTTCCGCAGTCTCGGGGGCCATAAAAGAGACCACACTAGCCTTTAGAAGTGTGAAGTCAGCTTTTGAGAAGTTCTTCACTGTGGTCTTTTTTATCTCAGGTGGGGGCGGGATGTGGACTTCCAGTGAGATTAGTTTATGGTCTGATCTCACCAGTGAAGGGTATACTTCCGGTTTTGAACATTTTGACCCCATGTTCGTGATGATGAGATCTAGTATGTTATCTCCTCTTGTGGGAATGGTGACTAGTTGTTCCATGGCATTTGAGTTTATGAACTCTAGGAACCTTTGGGCTAGATTGTTGGGGCTAGAGTAGTGATCCCAGTCTATATTCGGGTAGTTGAAACCACCTAGTATGATAGTGTTTGGAGATACATTTATCCCCTCCAGTGTTTTCAGGAAAAATATGTGAGGTTTCTGAGATTCGAATGTATAAGAAGCACAATAAAGTTCTAGTGGAGCTGTCACGATCCAAGAATAAATATCCTTTTATTCAGACACATAAAAAAAAACAACTGGTTTAGCGCTTTCATCTACGCAATCGTAGACTTCATCAGAACACTAATTTCTCATTACATTGACCTATATATACAAAAATAACCGCCAAAATCATGCAATTAATTAATTAAATATACTTATTGGCTTAAAGCCACAGATACTTCTTAAAATGCATTCATAAATTCCTAAAAAAACTCTAACCCTTATTTAATGGTTAGTTATATCAAATATATCACTTTCATATATTAAGTTGTATATAATAGAAATTCTAAAAACTACATCAATCATTTATAAATATTAGACTACACTTTTTTTAAAATTAATATATAAACATAATATACGAACATATGGTAGCATACATTAATTAAAAACCACATTTAAAAGAGTGAATTCCCATACTTTACAACCATACTTCTAATTTGCTAATCCTTTAAATTCATTGCATATTTTTTACAAATTAATGTATGGTGCTTATAATGTTTAGTTATAAATGTTGGTTAAAAACATTAATTTCTTAAAAGGGGATTAGTGGGCATGCAATCATTTAATCCTGGGGGTGTTGCTGCATTTAACCTAATTTGCCACTTAATTTCCTGTGTTTTCTAAAGGTATGAAATATATACCCCAAGGTAAATTTGATTTTATTGATGCTTTAGTGGAACTTAAGCTATATACCAGGAAGCTAAATTTGGGCTTATTTTTTCAGGATAAGACAAGTGTATGTGCTGTTCCTACTGTCTTAAAGAAAAAAAGTAAATTCATTCCTCCTATGCATAACACCATAGCAACATTTGAGAAAGTTATAAGCAAACAGATATATCAGCTTAAGAACAGAAGCTATAATGAAGGAAATTCCTTTAATTGGAATAATAAGCTTGATAAGATACTTGAACAATTGCAAGCAGCTAATATTAAGATATTGGTGCCTGACAAAGGGGGTGGAGTGGTGCTAATTGAAACATCTAGATATAATGAAAAAATATTTGATATTCTGAACAATACTGAGCAGTATGAAATGTCTTCATTGAATCAAGTTAACATTGCATATAGGCGTATAGATCTTTACTTAGAGGAATATCTTTTGGATGAAAGAATAGACCAGGATTTGTGTGATTTTCTAAAAGTACAATATCCTTTACTTGCCACTATCAACGGCATACCTAAAGTACACAAATATATTATTGATCCCCCACTTAGACCAATAATTGCTGGAACCTATAGTAAAACATTTCCGTATGGGAAAGTAATTGACCAGTGGTTAAAGAATATATATAAGAACATAAAGCATATTATTAAGGATTCTTGGGAATTCCTTGGGAAATTTATACATGATATATGGAATTCACAATTACTTTTTGCAACAATAGATATTAAAGACCTATTCTCATGTATACCTAAGGAGGATGGAATAAATAGGTTCATGAAGAGTGTTAGCACTTATAGTGAGTTGGGAGAAGATAGGAAAGAACTAATACATGAGTTTATTAGTATTGTATTGGAGAATAATTTTATATACTTTGATGGGGAATATTACAAGCAGAACAATGGTGTGGCAATGGGGGCAGCATGTGCCCCCATTTTTGCCAATCTTGTATTGTTAGATTGGGAGAGTGAATTTGTGTTCAGTTCACCCTGGCAAAAGTATATGATACTATATGTCCGTTATTTGGATGATATTGTCATCCTGTGGAAAGGAAAAAAGGAAGAACTTATCTGGTTTGTTGATTATATCAACAACACTACTACATATCTTAGGTTTACACATAATTTTGATCATATGGGCATCAATTATTTGGATGCTTATATATTTTCTGATGGCACCCAGTTTCAGTCTAGAATATTTAGAAAAGAAACCTTTTGTAATAGTTACCTTGAATATACTAGTAATCATCCGTATTCTCAGAAGAGAAGTGTTATTAAAGGTCAGTCTATTAGAGTGGCCAGGATGACCACGGTCAAGGATGATTTCCTCAAGGAGATGGCCTTTTTGAGGAAGTTATTCATGGATAGAGGATATCCTGAAGACCTAGTGCAGGATGTTACTATGTTTATCACTAAAGAGTGGGAAAAAAAATATACCCCGGTTTTGGGTGTAGGACCGTCGCCCAAGCAGACAAATATGGAAGTTAGCAACTCCAGTACAGTACGAGGTGGTCAAAATTTTCAGAAGGCATGTATAGTAAAGTTTGGTAAACAGGCGAGGGAGATTAAACAGATTATTGACAATAACTGGAATATAATCACTAGTGATGATAGTATTAATGACAAACTGGCGGTGAGGCCATCTTATGTATATAAAACTGATTATAACCTTAAGAGAATATTTGAAACAAGGTCTAACATAATTAACAAACAAATACACTCAGGAAAGGGTGGAACCACTAAATGCGGACACCGTAACCAATGCCACAATATTATAGACAAGGAGAGTGTAGTACTCGATAATATTATAAGAAGCAAGATTAACTTCAGTAAAGGGAATTGCCAATCACAGCATCTGATATACTTAGCAATATGTTCTTCCTGTCATTATTTTTATGTGGGCAAAACGGACAGGAGACTAAAAAATAGAATATATGATCATTTGTATTGCATTCGTAAAAAAGATACCAATAATGCCTTGTATAGGCATTTAAATAGTAGTTCAGGCTGTGTTGGCTTCCTGTTTGGTATTTTGGAAGTGGTGAAACAGAACCCTAGGGGGGGGTGATACCAGGGCACTTGTTTCTGAGAAGGAAATTAAGTGGCAAATTAGGTTAAATGCAGCAACACCCCCAGGATTAAATGATTGCATACCCACTAAACCCCTTTTAAGAAATTAATGTTTTTAACCAACATTTATAACTAAACATTATAAGCACCATACATTAATTTGTAAAAAATATGCAATGAATTTAAAGTATTAGCAAATTAGAAGTATGGTTGTAAAGTATGGGAATTCACTCTTTTAAATGTGGTTTTTAATTAATGTATGCTACCATATGTTCGTATATTATGTTTATATATTAATTTAAAAAAAAGTATAGTCTAATATTTATGAATGATTGATGTAGTTTTTAGAATTTCTATTATATACAACTTAATATATGAAAGTGATATATTTGATATAACTAACCATTAAATAAGGGTTAGAGTTTTTTTAGGAATTTATGAATGCATTTTAAGAAGTATCTGTGGCTTTAAGCCAATAAGTATATTTAATTAATTAATTGCATGATTTTGGCGGTTATTTTTGTATATATAGGTCAATGTAATGAGAAATTAGTGTTCTGATGAGGTCTACGATTGCGTAGATGAAAGTGCTAAACCAGTTGTTTTTTTTATGTGTCTGAATAAAAGGATATTTATTCTTGGATTGTGACAGCTCCACTAGAACTTTATTGTGCTTCTTATACATTCGGATTGTTGTGAGTTCTAGTTTTTGTCGTTTAAGGTTCCTGAGATTGAGAGGGCGGCCTGTAACATGCTACAAATTGCAGAGCAGTCTTGCCTATGGTTATTTGCACCTGGATGGTCTCCGATGCATCATGCGTTGCCACCAACCTTGAGGTGTGGGTGTTCTTGATGAATATAGACACCCCCCTCCTTTCTTGGTGTTGTCCGGATTTTGGGGCCGGAACGCATGATAAGAGGTAAAGCCTGATAGTGCCGGGGTGCTCTCGGGAGCCTTGAACCAGGTTTCAGTCACAGCACAGACATCGATGTTCTCCATACTGAGAAGGGCCTCGAGTGCATGCATCTTGAGGTTGAGACTTCTGGCATTGAGCAGCATTACCCTTAGTTTTTTCCTTTTTGTGTTCTAGGGTGGTAGGTTTAGAATTTGAGCCTTGCCTAAAAAAGGCACTATGGGGGTGGCAAGAGCCTTTGCCAATATCCGGAAGCCCAGGGGTGACAGGTGCAAGCCGTCCCTTGCGAAGCAGCGTGGCTTGTCCAGCATGTCATCCCAGGCAGACAGATATTGGATCCCCTTTGAATGACACCAGAGTTTAAGCCAATTATTAAAGCTGATCATCTTGTCTCTGTATTGTGGCATCATTCTTGGTGAAGGTAGGATACTGCTCAAGGTCAGGGTCATACCTGCCTGGGCTACATAATCAGAGAGCTCCTCTATGTCTCTTTTCATGTAGTCCAAGGAGGTACATCTCAGGTCATTCACACCAGCGTGGACAATGACAGAGTCGTACTTTTACCTACTGTTGAGAGACCTGACTGCTTGCATTATGTGGCGGATTCTAGCGCCCGACAGGCAGCTTACTGTGACCTTTTCCTTGTTCAATCTGGTGAGCGGGACGTCAGTGTGCCTGACTATGGAGTCACCAATGATGAGTGTGTCTGGCATTGTGTTTGGCCTTAAGGGCTGTGACTGGCATACTGACTATGTGGTCTATGTGTTGCATGTGTTGCGTCCTGAGGTGGCAGTTGTTTGGGTGTCTACTTTGGTGGCCTCTGCTGTTTTCTTAGATTTTTGATCACAACCTCCGAATATGTCCTTGTGTATTTATGTGTATGATTTGAAGTTGTGATAGTACTACGTGAGACTGGGTTTGTGGTGTGTGTGGTTACCTTCTCCTCCTGTCTGGTCTTACCAGTCCTATGTTGAGAGAGCTCAGCCTCCAGTTTGGCTATATAGTTGCATCTCTCGCATGTATTTGTGCTTTGTGGGAGAAGGAGAGGGTTGTCTGTGTACATGAGACAATTGTAACATTGCCTCAATGAATTTCCCCTTTACATCTATTGGTCAACATGTTATTTTGCATGTTAGTGTGCATGACCTTCTCTGGATGTCCTGTAATTATGTACACTTTCCCCTTTCCCAATTAGCAGCCACATAGCTGCTCCATATAGTGCTTTAGATATTTCCTCCTTTCCTGTATAAACTGTAACAAAGGGCATGGTATCATGACACCCCTTCCTTCATTAGCTTAATAAACCCTTTAGTACTCTGCACACTTTAATCTCCTTTTAAAATGCATCACCAAGCCTCACCCTGTTTATAGGGGTCATCAAGCTCTGTGTATATTTACATTTTCTACTAAGAGAAAAGTAATCCTGGGAATTAAGACTGTAAGAAGGGAAAACTACAAAAGTTAACTTATTTTGAGATCCATAGAAAATGAAGGTGGGAAGGTTCTATATACACAGAAAATAAATACAAATACAGTAGAGAAAAATTATAAGTTTAAAGATATGTGCCAAAGCTAGGAAAAAAATGAGAGGAGAATCAGAATTACATGTACTTGCAAATATATACAAAATGTATTTTTTGTGACTTGTTATGCTGTAAATCCCTCAGAAGAAAAAGAAAATGATGTGACTGCTAGAACTGATAAAGATGTGTAGGTCAGTCAAAAAGGTATCCAACTGAAATTACCAGTTTCTGCTGAGAATGTTTTTTTTTTTTTTAGCTAGGTACTTTATAATGTAAATAGCAAAATCAAAAAAATATAATACCAAAAAAGTAAAGTGAAGAAAAAAAAATGAAATTGTTTGAACAAAGGAAGACCAGTAAACATATGTACATTCATAGTAGTGCAGGACCAGTGTTAGTATTTTGAGGGCCACCAGCAAGTGTCAAGTTGGGGCCTCCAGACACTTTCAGTCTATGTATCACTGTTTACTGCCATCTCTTCTAAGCAACCTTTTAGTTTACACAAAAGTTTAGGAGTAGTATGCATGTACAAGAACTGTAGCAACAATGGTGTTACAATTTGACAGGCCTGTATATCACACAACATTGGTCTAAATCATAGAGGAACACTGACAGTGATTAGATTTAGTTGCACTGCTGACACATTACAACAACCCTATGTACAAGGCTTTCCTAAGGTGAAGTGGAGCCCTAGGCAAAGGGCTCCATGGCACCCACCCCATTACTTACTATTTCACCTCCCTGCACACATCCTCCAGTGCTATCCCTTGTTGTCTATCTATTCTTGGCTCCCCACACCATGCAAATGACTGTTTTATACATTTTCTCACATTTTGCTTTACTCTTCAAGCTTTTTCAATAAGCCACAGTCTTCTGTATGGTCTGAAGTGTATTTTAATATATAGTTTAATTATATTCAACCTTTCTCATTCAATGACAGGTTTTACAACAATTGTGATTAGGAAACATTTCAGTGCTGCTGTTCGTTTACTTTTCCTTCCATCCTCTCAATGTATTTACCTGGCTAAGATAGCAAAGTAGTAATTGTGTAGGAGATAAATTAACTAAGCAGGGAGTCTGGCTGGCCAGGCCCCAGATGTCATAGAGTTATAGATGCTCTGAGGTACATTTTAAAGAAGTTTCTCAACCTTTTGATCCTGTGATGGCCTGTTGAACAATCATGAGTAAGAAAAAAAAAATCAGTCTTATTTTTTTTTTCTTTATGGGAAGACACAAGTTGTGTCCAAGGCTTAATGGACAAAGCTGACAAAACTCTACCTCACAAAAACTAAATAGACAAATGTTTGAGGATGCATAAATCCTGTCTGGGAATACTACCGGTGTCCCTCCCCCTCCCCCCAAAACACACCAGTCACTGTTTGTGATACCCCTAGTTCTAAGACTGGGATGAAAACAGAGGTTCAAAGGACACAAGTGACTGCTGTTATACATATATGTTACACACCTCCACACTCCTTACCCCTGCCCCCAAAGGCAGCCACCGGTATACTTGCCATCTGTAAATGTGACAAAAGTGAAAAAATAATGATCACAGTAATGTATTCTAACTTGCTGCTCCTAGACAGTGCAATGCCCCTACACAAGCTATAGTAACTTTCTTTGCTCATCTCTAAGGTCAGTGAGAAAAGTAAAAGAAATAACCACACTATCCCCAACCCCAGCAGAAGATATGGTGACCACTTTCCACTCTTCTGAGGTTTGATTGTGAGAATAATTAAAGTAATGATCATACCATCTTCAGTCCCACACACAAGCTACACAACTTTTTATACATGCCTCTAACTAGGGATGGCTTTAGAATGGATGCAGCAGTCGATGGAAGAGGTTTACACTAAGCTCATGCAAAAATATATTTATACAGTCTAGGGTGTAGAAGCCATCAGATCCTTAGAAGCTCTAAAGGTTCTGTGATGTATTTTATGCCTTACTTTATAACTGCATTTGTTTTATTATTACCCAGAAGTGTTATGTATGGGTCCAACATTACTGTGTGTGCACAGATAAAAATCAGTGATATATTTTCCACACACACACACACACTGCATGTTCACCTTCAGGGATACAGGAGGAATGCAAATTCACATACTACATTACTTTGAGGCTCTGGAGGAAGCAAGAGTGCATGGCAAGTCACACATAGAGACAGGTAGGACATGCAGATTCCACACAGAAAAAGCCACAGCCAAGATGTTACCCAAAGCAAGGCACTGTGAAATCACAAAGCAACTCACTGTGCCACTGTGGCAATGAGCAGTTACTTTCACACACCTCCTCTCCATGCAAAGCCATCAAAAATATTCACCTATCATGTGCAAGGTCTATATTTGTGATGGCAAGTAAAAAAGTTATGGTCAAATTGTTATTCTTAAATACACTGTAACAAAAATCCCCATACACAAGTATAATAGCAATGCTAATAATGTTTATGATATAAAGTGAAAGAAATTATAATCATCTTGCTGCTCTTACTCTGCAGCCCCCCCCCCCACATCATAAGCCAAAACAATACACCAATCTCATCAAACAGCAATGCATTGCATGACATTCTTACTGCTGTGTACCAGATCAGTTGCTGTTGTTCAGCAGTCATCAGGAGTAGTGCATATCTGTCACTCTCTTTGACTTCACAGAATATACCTGATTTTGTCTAATGTTTTTGCCCTGTTACTGGTGAAAAAAATAACGATTTGCTGGTAAATCATTCAGGATTACAGACAATAAGTAATGCCAGACATTAGAGTTTGTTTGCTTCCAATCATCCAAAAAAATACACATTAATGCAAAACATTTAATTCTATGTACTTTTTAAATGAATTAATGTAATATTTAAAACATATTTCTGAGCTTGATCCTTTATTCTGCCATTATCATTGCTTTTGCCAGAATTCGTAGGCAAGCAAGTTATGAGTTATAGCATCTGGTGTCCTGCCTGTATATATAAAACTCCCTCAAATACTAAACAATCACTGGAGATTGGGAGACTCTGCTCTTCTTAAAATCTCAGGTAGGCACAGAGTTTGCTCACTCTGGGTTCTTAATCTCTAGTGCTTAACTCACTCATTCGCTGTTGACTTGTTTTATCCTAACAGGGTTATAGCATAACCCTATTCAGTGTACAGCACATAATCTGAGAATGAATGTTTTTTTTTCTCATATCCTGTAACTGGCAGCAGGAGCTTTAGTGGGGCCCTCCACATCGTCAAGGATTATTGGCCTCCAACAGTCACAGGTATTGTGGCTGAAAAAAGTCAATTTTGATGTTAGTTTTAGTGGAGAGAATGTGCATCAGCATGTTTTAATGAAATCAACCAGACATGAGGAGAACAAATGCTGTCAGTCTTTAGGATTCTTCATAGTATGCATTATTATCCACCCAGCTTACTCAGTACACAAGATTGCTTTTCTGGCTTTTGTTGGTTTGACAAACATGTTAGCAAAATATTAAAATAAGATAACTTTCTAGGGATGGGGGACCCCCAGGACTGGGGGCCCCCCAGTGACCACAGACTTTGCTGGTGCCTAAAGCTGGCTATGAAGCAATGGCAAACCTCAGAATGTTTATAATTTTATAAATATTTGTACATGCGCATGAGCCATATTTATATCACTAATCATGGCAACCCTTTTAGCAAATGAATTTCTCAGTTCAGCATTTCTACAAATTAAGAACTTTCTAGTTAATTATTATGAAACCTTGGAAAGGTCAATCATTCTTAAGTAATAGCATATGAATGTATACAACTACAGCAGAGAAAATAAGATGCATGTAAGTATCAGTGAGTCTGAATCAGTATGTATATGAAGTTTCTGATTTTGAAGAAAGGTTCATCAAGTATCAGAGAAAGATGTCACTGAAGTATCAGGAACTTCAGGCATGGCTTACAGAGTAGTCACCCTTACCTCATTATACAACTTGAGAGCTACTCTTCATGAAGGGTTAGAAGCAAAACAAAGTGACCAAATCTGGAAAGGTAGAAACAATGGGAACAAGCTGAATGCAAAGGGGCCCAGGAGGAAAATCTTGAAATTAAATATTTGAGCCTGTGCCTTTGTTGAAAGACATCACTGGTGCTTTATTTGCTGCTAACATAGGAACAAATGCAAGATGTAGAGAAAATGACAGACAAGATGTGGCAAGAAGCTTCTGAAGCTCAACCATGCATGAGGTATATATAGGATTAGGATTAGGTGTCTCATAATAAACATACATTAATG
Source organism: Protopterus annectens (assembly GCF_019279795.1). Taxonomy (NCBI): domain Eukaryota; kingdom Metazoa; phylum Chordata; order Ceratodontiformes; family Protopteridae; genus Protopterus; species Protopterus annectens. The sequence continues at coordinate 448,372,404 of NC_056738.1, forward strand.
ATCAGGATTCTTTCTAGTACATGGAGCTTTACATTCTCTGATATACTACTAAAAGTAAAATTTAAAGTGTTTTACAGCTTTGAAATCCAACATTAAAAAAAAAAAAAAAAACGGTTTACTATTAAAATGTGGATCGGCACTTACACGAAATGGGGAATGTCAAATGCATGTTTCCCAGTATCTGTAATACTGATCCAAAAATGTACAAATCCACAGTATCGAATGCATGTTTCTCAGTTCCCGTAATGCTGATCTGGAAATGTTTGAATCCACAGTAGCGAATGCTAGTGTGCATTTGTTAATGTGTGATCAACGTTCTGATGCCAGATCACACTACATTGAGGATTGGGAAATTTAACCTTTTCCCCACTGTACTGCGATCTCGGAATTGAAATATATAATTTCCAGGGCATTTGGGGGGCACGTGGGGGGGTATCACCCTCCTGCAAAGCAGTAAAAACTAGTGTAGTATAATTAAAAGTTTTAGGAGATGTTTAACAAAATAGTCTGGGTGTCTGACGTCACCTCCGGCTATTTAATTTAACATCGAATGTGGACGTTAGAGAAAGGTCAGTTAGAATTATAGGCAGGTAGAAATTATGGATACTACATTATTTTTCAATTTCTTGACTACAATTTTTTTTTTTTGACTTTGCACATTTTAATAGTAAACCAAAAAAAACCCCATAATATTACCACACACAGAACAGCAAGCTGTTGTGATAATCAAATGAATGAACATCATTAAAGGCTGATGCCCAAGCATTCCTTACTTTTGTATGAGACAGAAATATACTACAGCTTTTGAAGCTCTTCTGGCACTTTGCTGCTGTTCTATGACAGTCAGCACATGAAACTTGTGCTTAACAGTGCTGAGAGATCATTTCTTTTGTCAGAGAAGCACTTGAAGTTGTCAGTCACCTGATTTCATGGCATAATCTCAATTCCACATGTACTGCAACAGTATTCCAGCTAAGAGAGCAATATAACATTGTGAATTCCTAACTTAATTTGATCAGAAGACCCTTCCTTATCAATGGCCTTAGAGTAATTTGACCCAAGACTGAATCTTTTTCTATGAGCATAGTAAATAAGTTCCTTCTCTGCTGTAGTCCCTCAGGAGTCTATTATTGGGCCTATGTTATTCTCTTTATCAATGACATTTCCAATACTGACTTTTCCTGTGAAATAACACATTGTTGTTGTGTCTTTCGGCTTTTCCCAGTTAGAGGTCGCCACAGCGGAACTCCAGTCTGCTAATGATTGGTAGTTGATTTTTACTTGCCGAGTTACCAACTCTGACGTACAACCTTCAACGAAGTTATGCCCATTAACGTATGTCTCCACGCAGAAGACGCTCTAGCTGAGAATCGAACTGGACAGCGTCTTACTGTGAGGCGACAATGCTACTGCAGCACCACCACAACACGTTAAGCAGATGAAATCATCCTGTACAGAGTTTGACAATTTTCTTCCTCCTCAGTTGAATCCAACTTTCAAAGGGGCCTATCCTTACCTGATTTACCCAAAAATAAATTTACTCTTGATGTTAATAAAACTTCCACAATATTCTTTGGCTCCCGAAATAAATTTAAAACTAATCCCCCTTTTTGATCATGACCTTAACTAGCCAACCAGTAAATACAATCATTTAGTATAAGTACTTTTGCCTAATACTTGATAAAATACTTTCTTTCAGAAACCATATCGACAAGGTAGTTGCAAAAGTTACTACCCCAACTGAGATATTTCTACTCCATTTGAAACCACTTCACCAAAGAAGGCAGGCTAGAATATGCCCTACCAGTTATTACTATCCACTCTATTTATAACACTCCTAAAACAGACACAGCAATTAACACCATACACAAGTTCAATCATCTTTCATGCCAACTGAATACTCACTGCTTTAATTTACAAAGAGTTATCTGGTTTCCATTCATGGCCTATTCTACACGCTTTCTATCTATACTTACCTTTAAAACTAAACAGCTCTTTCTGCCAGTCCCTAAGAGAAAAACTCCCCATCACCCTGAACACTTTCAGAAGCCAGGGCAGCAAGACCCTAACTCCAGACTGTTCCGTTTTGGCCTTGCCACAGGTGAACGGTCCTTTAGCAAAATTGTATTTTCTAGTTTGAATCAGCTCCCAGCACATCATGAGCAATTTACTGAGTTTTCACAGTTCAGGAAAGACCTAATAATTCACCTAAAAAACTCAGTGAAGTGTAGCTGCTTTATAGACAACAGATAATCTACACCACTCAGTTCATGCTCCACTTTGTTTCTGCATTTACACATGAAACATAACAGAAGGATTTCTCTCTATGTAACTATATAAATTTAACTTCAAGTAGTATTATACTAAGACTTTGTGGTCCAATAAATTAACTGTACCCGCTCCACTGATCGCCAACTCTTCCTCTTCCTTACCTGCGTCTTCCATAACTTCCTAGTCCATCTCTCTTTGTTTTTCAGTCCTTACTTCTGTTTCACCTTTGACTGCAGTTTCTCTCCTGTACAAACATTTCTACACATGTAGAGCTGCATTTACATGATTCCTTTCTGCCTTACTAGTGTAGCAAGTAAATCTATATTTTGTGACCTCAGTCTGAGAAGATAGTAATGGTCTTACCTACTGCTCACTTTCTTGACTTTGAAGAAGACATTGTCTTGAACAGTCTGAAGGTAACTAGCATTCCTGATAGCAGGTACATTCATTCTTTAATTTCTAAAGACTTACATCATATTCAGATACAGTAATGTTGAAAACAAAGTGGTATGCAACATTATATAAATGTATAGCTTTTTGCTTTAATGATGTGCAATTTGTGATAACAGAATATTTAAAGGATGGGATGGTTCCTAAACTAGCACATAGGCAAATTATTGGGTCTGAATTAAAATGATTTTCAGAGACAGTAATGACAAGAGGAGAAAAAGAAATTACTGTAGTGTAGTGCCTTACAAAGAAAATATAGATGAACACGGGAAAATTATGACCAGGGAAAGAAACGGAATACTTTGGTAAATGAATTCATCTAAGTAAAAGATAAAGAACATAATCATTTATAAATGTTGGCTGTGTGCTATAATACTGTCACAATTTCTGTTGATAATACATTATTCTCACAATCATTAATTGGAAAGTCAAAAGGAAAGATGAAAGCATATAAGACAATGGCTTCATAATATGTTTGGCTTTTGGTGATGATAATGTGACAACACTGCTGGAACTGTTTGGAATGCCATTTTGTATACTCCTGTTTAGTCCTAAAAGCACTGCAGGACGTTCACCATGGTGGTACTTATCCAAGGTCCCAGAATGGTTCTCATTGCATACTTAAAATTGACACTTTTCTTCTGTTACCCAGAGACCATTCAGTGTCATAAAATTCAGTAAAAAGTGACTGGTAATGCTCCCTAACTGAGTTAACTGCTAAAATACTGCAGGCCATATGCACTATATTACCATATTAATCTGCAAATGTACATATAGTGACTCTTCCTTGCATGTGTCCATTACTTTTTAAACAGAATTTGCATCATCTGCATTTGTGCTTTGCAAGTTACCTGTTGTAATATTATTGATATGTCTGGCCCATATTACAAAGAGTAGTATGACCAGCCTATCTTTCTGGTTATCAAACCTAAATAAATCTAATAAAATAAGTCCGGGCAATCTTACACCTTATCTGTCAGGTCAGATTGGCTGGTTAAATTTATAAACAATCTTGGGAAAGAATGCCATTTGTCAGATGTAGTTTTGAGTGTAGGTGACAATACTGGAAAGTGTGGGCTTTAGCAGAATTGGATTATTTATGGAAGAAATGTCAGAGGGTAAGTTCTGATTCACTGAAGAATTTACAGAAGAAGATTTTGGCCCTTTAGATTTGAGATCTCCAAGAACAATGTCTAATTTCCATGCTAGTGGAAGGTGGATGGCAGTAATATTGATATAAGAGTCTGAAAGCCAGTGTAAACAGTGATAAAATGGTTCCAAGTGACTGGGATTAATTTTGACTTTTGAAATAAAATACAGTATTGTTCCTGAGGCTGAGAATGTGGAATATACTTTTTAGCTAGTTAGAGGAAACTGCATGTCATGTGGTACACTTTTTTTCTAGAGAATTCAGTCTGATTAATGACCTGTTGGAGGTGTTGGCTTGGGTTAATAGCCTCTCCTTCTGAAATCAGAGAGTGCATCCTATATATATATATATGTATATATATATATATATATATATATATATATATATATATATATATATATATAGATGGGTCTACTTCACAGACCTGAAATGTCATATAACTGAAGACCATATAACCGAGCTTAGAACACCAAAACTTCACATGAATGAACAATCACAAAGAAAAACTTTCTCAGGTTAAATAAGTACTGTGTCATCAAGGGAAGATTTTCCCCTTTTCCCCAATGTAGTGCGATCCCAGAGTAGGTGTATTTAGTTGGGGGAGTACAGCGTAACCCCCCACATTGGGTGTGTGTGTGTGGCGTAGTCCCCCACTTTGGTGGGTTGTAGATGGTGCGGTGTGCTCTCCATAAGTTTTTGGCCCAGTGATTACTTAGCCTTGGAAACAGTTTAGCTTTGTGATCATTCGTTCATGTGAAGTTTTGGCTTTCTCAGCTCATTTATATGGTCTTCGGTTATGTGAAATTTCGGGTATATAAAATAGACCCGTATATAGATAGATAGATATAGCTAGGTATATACATCTCATTGGCACTTCTGGAATCAGTTATAAGCAGTTTTGTAAGTTTATAACTCTATCTGAGCTTCTTCAAAACTTTTTCATCCAGAGCTGTAACCGACATGTTGATGATGATTTCCTTGGCATCAATGTCTCTAATTGAGACCAAGTCCTAACCTTTACATTAGCAACATTCTATCATGAATTTCTTGAACTCTGTTATGAAAAAAAAATAAATAAGATCTAATAATAATAATATAAGTGATGTGTCAGTGCTGTGTCTTGAACTTGGGACTATCATAATGGAATTGTTTAAGGAATAAAGGATGGAAGAAGAGTAAAATGTGTGAAAGGAATGATGATTTATAAAATAATTTTTTACATGAATCATCTGTACTTGTAATTATTAAAATGTTGTGGAATTACTATGGCCTTTACTGAAGTTCTATTAGTCAGAACATATTGTGCTATAGTAGCTGAAAAGAGCTTTTTTAACTAAGTGGATGAAAGCTTACAATACTGAATTACGTTTTTAGACACCATGAGACAACATGCAGATAGAAGTCATTCATTTATACAACAATGTACCTCTCATTCTGTGTACTAAAGTGGCAATGACTGACTTTTATAGTCCTAGAAACACATTGCAGATAAGGACTGGGTTATAGATGTGGTTGAGTTGACTGCATTGAGGCCACTACTGACAGTCACACATTTTAGATGCAAGCTATCCCCTCCAGGGAGATAGATGTTTGATTCCTTTATTTGCTACTTTATGAACATGAAACTGGGAAAAATCTGACAGATTTGGGATTCCTAAAATTATCTGCATCAAAGCCTTAGTCTGTTGCACCTCATTACACAACGTTATGAAATGGTGCTGTGATTCATAGATATTACCCAACTATCTCAGTAATTTTGTAGCACTGGAGTTTGCTTTACACCTAAGAAACACAGTGTGCTGTATTGAAGAGAGGTCTCTTTAGAGAAGTAGGTTCATTCCAGTGTTCTGTGCTTTAGCATTAATATTAAGGGTCTGTTTTTTGCTTGGAGGAGTCGAATGCTTCTGCTGACAATCCGTCCTAAGGCTTAATTCTTTCAGGTGTTGAACTGAGCAGGACATATAAGAATCATGCCAACATAACAGAAAAACTATCTGCAGTGAGATGCAGAAGAAGCTCATGAACAAACTAACTGTTCTGATGTACAAAACTGAGATACATAATTGATTGATGCATGATTCAGCAAAGACATTGCTGAAGTCTCAAATGATTGAGAACACACTTGCCTATATGTCATCAAAATCAGTGTTTTAACAAGTAGGAAACCCATGGTCATATAATAGGGGAAGCTGAACCTCACCATAAAAGTACAAAGCAGTCTTGTATAGTGATCCCACACACTCCAGAGATTCAAGTTTGGATCTGAACACATTGCTTTTTACTGTTCCATCCAATCCTGTTAATCTGCAGTAACCTGCATTAAATTGGTTCTGCATGTGTGAGTGATTCATGGTAACACAGAAATGGCTTATATTGATTCATTCAGTAGAAAATGGGAGGTTAGGTGTTACAACAGGCAATGCAGATTTCATAAGTGTTTGTAGTTGCCTTGCACATTCCATGATTCCAAGACTCCATTGAGTACTTCTACTTTGCTTATAGGAGTTAGAAAGGGGGGGGGGTCAATAGTTATGTTTATTTGTAAGGTGTTTGGAAGTAGAACTGGAATACATTGCTAAATATGACATCATAATGAGGAGTAAGAGCTGGACAAGTTAACCAATGAGAAATTGTACAGTAATTTTATAGTGATTGGAAAATGGCTGGATGACACGAGTAAGTGATATTTACTGAGTAACTGAAGGAGAGGTTATTAACCACACACATATAACTCTGCAAGGAGGGAGGAGATAACTCTAGGTGTAACCAGTAGACTGTTAGTGCATGGAACAATGGGCATTGCTACCTTGCTACACATTGTGATAGATTTATTATCCTTTCCACAGGTAGAGCGAGCTGTCATTCATAACTGAGGATCTGCATGGGTGCAAGGTACTCCTGAATATGTATATTTACAGCAGTAGCTTGAGATCACATTGAGGAAATCTGTCAATTAATGAATCCTGTACAAAGTCATTATGAGGTTTAGAACTGAATTAAAATACAACACAAAATAGAGTTTAATCTGCAGAACAGCGTACTTGAGCCTCAAAATGTCCATTAGCAGAACTGCTTATCAGCTAAAGCCCAAATTAAAATTTTGAAAAAAATCTTCTGTAAATAAAGAATGTTTAATTAATTTGATGTCATTTGCCCTTCTTTGATTGCATTTTGGAAGTTATTTTCAGTTTTAATGGTGAAGAGCATCTCAGTGCAGATTTGAAGTATGCAAATGCAAGAGCTCTTTCTTTTACTATTTATTTGTTTAAAATGTTTAAACAACCAGTCATTCTCATAACTGGATACGTTACACTGCCTCAGAGAGAGCTTCCTTTGTAGAAGGCATGTTATCTAATGCAGTGTGTTAGAAAAGGTTAGCGTTCAAGAACAGTCTGGCTAATATACTATAACTCAAATAAGGACACGTAGGAAGACAGACCCCAGGATTCACGAAGCCTCCGTGTAAGAGTTATAACTCTTACACGGAGGCTGCAGTTAAACGTAGTGATGTCAGCATGCTCTGCATATTCATGAGAGCATGCTGAATCATACCTAAGTCTAACACGGTCCATGTAAGACAGTAGGGGGCGTGTCCGTAGGCCGAGCCCTGCAAGCGGACACGCCCCCAGAAGTGTAAAAGTGCCCAAAGTAGACACCCGCAACAGAGTCCACGGAAATGTGAATAAACACAACACAACACATGCCCCTACAGACTATAAACATAAAAGAAATATAAATGAACATGTTATATTTTTTTTTAAATTGTAAAGATGTTTAACCGTGAGTGCGCTCGTTTGTGCGGGCGTGCCCGTAGCGCAGCTACAGTTAGCAGTCAGTGGGAAAGCATATAAGAACTAAATATGCAAAATAAGCCAGGAAGCAATAGCGTAGCGGTAGAGATGTTGGCTGAAGAGCAGGCATTAATGGTTCGAGCCCCCACAACACCAATTTTTTTTTTTTGCAAAATAAGCAGGAAACAAGTCCCTGACAAATATGTACACATAAAACCACAATTCATGTAAAATGTAATGAAATAGCCCATTTATATTGAAGACATGTGAGGTACCAAAAGAAGAAGAAATGCCAGATGTGCTCATAGCTGAGCTACAGTTTAACAGAGTGAGTGCATGTGCCTGTAGATGAGCAGTGGTTTAACTGGTGCAAAACGAGTGCCCATAGCTGAGCAGTGGTTTAACATGCTAAATCTATGTGCCCCTAACTGAGCTGAGTGTAATATGCGTGCCGATAGCCAAATGAGGCTTAAAGCAGCGTACCTCGTTTGCGCGGAGCTGCGCACCGCGCAAACAAGCTAACCGACGGGCAACGTTGAGCAAGCCGTATCAAAACTGCCTTTACACAGACACACCCCTCAGCATGTCTAGACAGTCATGAAAAATAAAAAGCAGTGGCCAGGTTCGAACCCAGGATACTATACACCATAGTCAAGGTACAGAACCACTAAGCCATGACAGCAGTACCTTTAAATGCAATAATAGCTAATATATAGGAATGAATACAAACTGGAGCATGACAATGCAGGTTTACTGAAGTTGATACAATTCCAAAATGGCCAATCACAGATATGTGCGGGAAAAACGGACTATATAAGCCCCATAGGCGGGTATACACAGCATAAACGATTGTAGAACAGACCTGCAGGCAGAATGTCAAGAGTTAGGTGAGGGTAGTCGCTTTCGAGCACAGAGGTGGGGTGTTGAGGAGTCCAGGTACATGGCCTGGCTCCTAGTCCACAATCATGAGGCCCAACTCATGCAGGGCCAGGTCCTCTGGGGAGCATACAGGGCTGAGGCGTGGGACCGGTTGGCTCATGAACTCACCAGTGCCACAGGGATTCCAAGGACAGGTGAGCAGGTCCGTCACCACCATGCGGACCTGAAGAGACGCAAGCAGGACCAACTGAACCTTTGGATCCAGGAGGCCCGGCAAACACCCAACGCCCCACCACTGAGTAAGTAACATTTAATTATGTATGTAAAAAGTTAAACTAGCTGATATTATGGAGATGTGTATTCCAATATTACTTCATTTATATTACAGCTGCAGGTATCCGTTCTGCGTACCGCAGAGACTATGGCGATAGGCTGGTGCGGTTGCGCCACCAGGCAGGTCAGTAATCCACTACCAGTAACTGTAAAGAAATATCAAAGTATGACAGTCAGCATAAGAGTGCAGTGTAGTCAGTAAGGAATAAAATCTGCAAGTAACAGTGTATGCAAGTATTGCTTGATCACAATAGTTTGCAGCCTGTAAGTGTAAGCTAAACATGAAACTGTCTGACATATATCCTGAAATAAAAATGCCCTGCCTGTAAGAAAATAGTACACAACCTGCAGCAGGCTGAAAAGTATAGCTGCAGAAGATGATAAATCACATGTGTGAAATATATCCCTGTGGAAATACTGAAACATGACAGAAGTGAGACTGCTGGAAAGGATTGTAATAACTACTGTTAAAACATGTCAATAAAGCCTAGATGTACCATCCTGAATAGTAAAATGAAAGCAAGTGAGAGAGTGTGAGAAAGTGCCATGAATCCAGCAATACAGTAGTAATAACCCTGAATAAAGTATACTGCAGTCAAGACAGAATGAAATGCATGTGAGATTCAAAACCAAACAGCTAAATCTGTTCAAAGTGTTGCTGCATCTGGAATGTGTATCCCAAAATCAGGATATGTTACTCTCAGTCTGCAATATGCAGATAGGATGTTTGTCTGATATACCATACATCCACACTTGTCTACAGCCATATAAAGCAAATGTAGCCTAGATGTAGCTGAACAAAGCTAGATATGAATGTGTATGAAGAACCATAGAATGTATATTGATGTTGCATTAACAGTCCTATCACCAAGTTGAAATAGTTAACATATAGGAAACTGTAGTTAGAACAGTAGTTTGTATATAACTGTAGCTATTAGAAATGTATAGCATATGTATTGTTATTCGAAGGTGTTAATATTACTTTCTTCACCCCAACCTATAAATACATATAACCCATTCCACGTGAAAATGGTATGTGCAATCACAATTAACACCCCTGGACGTTTGTCCTGTTGGGTCATATATATTTGCATGTCTGTTGATGCATCTGCCCTGTTCATACATCCACACCTGATGGCCTGTTGCCATCAATTAACCCTGCATGTTGTTGGACTGTGTATTTCTGTTCAAATTATGCATGTGTTATGCACGCTGTTCAATGATGTGAATATCTGGGTGTTTGGTTAATGGGAATACTAATGCATGCTGTTACAACTAATTGTGAATGGTATTATATGTCACTAACCCAAACTGTCATGACATAATGCAAAACATAGAACGACAGGGAAGGCAGGTTCCAGCGGACCCACCTCTCCCACCTCAGCTGGCGAGTGCACCTGGCACTAGTGCCGAGTCCGGACCCTCCTCCGGTGGCCCTGTGCCACCTGCGGGTGGAAGCGCTGCAGGGGATGGGGCTCGCCCCCCCTCTGCAAGTGTGGCCGGAGGAGATCCACCACTCACCCTCCATAGTGTCCGGACTGTGGTGCGTAGGGAGATTCGGGACTCTGTCCTTGAGCCCCTACGCCAGCTCAAGGCACGGGTGGTGCAACTAACGGGCATGCCCGTTGCCCCGCCTACACAGCCCCCAGCACAGCCCCATCCTGGGCAGTGAAGGAACAGTGGCAACTGCCTATGGGTGGGGATATCAGTTCCACTGTTGCCATCTGTGGGCTCATGGGCTCTGGATATCCAAACCTCCGTCCCCGTCAATTGTGTAACCCCCCCACACGTGTCATACACCGCCCCTGTATGCGTCTTGTTTGTCTTGTCTGTCAACCTACCCAACCTACCTCCCCAGCTGTACCGACTACCTTCACCTGACATACCACTCTCACCTGAAAAAATAAAAAAAAAGGGCACTCTGTACCCACAAAAAAATTACGCCCCATACGTAGCTGCCCATTCCGCACACATGTCTACTGGACATGAAACCTATCAATTCCAATTGGCTGTACAACAAGTATTATTGTTGTCCTGACACCTCTCTCAGGGGTGGAAGGTTTCAAATGTCACACCAAATTACATATATATGCACAGCTGTTGCTGATGAAGAAATGGACAGCTATGGGCCTTACCTACATCCCTCCTGCACATCCCAAGCTTGTTTCCCTACTGTCTTACCCTCTTTGTGACCCCTTTTTCACCACTTTCCTGTCTCCCCATTTTTCTTTTCTTTCAAGGAAAATAGCATGGGTGTGCGCAACAGTAAGCACGTTTAAGTGGTTGTAATCAGGTGTGCGCGGAGCTAACCGCCAGTGTGCATGCGTGAGCTCCGCGCAAACCAGCGCTAACCCGGTTACAACTGCTTAAAAGTGCCTTAGTCACTTTGATTGACAGGTCCTGTACTCAGTTCAAAAGTAAAATAAAATCCCACTGTGAGTTCCGAACCCAGGACCTTGGCAACTGTAGTCTGCATGACTTACCACTAAGCCATGACTCTTATACAAGAACATTGTGCTAAAGTAAATATATCATGTAACAGTAGGAATGAATGTAAAGGGAATATAGATGTGTAGTACACAAAGCATGACATTTAGAATTACAAACAAAAATGGTGGATTTCCAGAATAGTAGTGTGTGAACAGAAACAGCCATGCTAGTTGGAAGCTAGTAGGTAATAATGCCACCATAGCACCTTGCAAGACACACACATACTCACAGCAGGATAAGCACTGCCCATACCCCACAACCTCTTACAGGAACACATCTGGACCAAGTAATAAAATATGTGGAGCAAAGGCCCAAAACCAGGGACACATTACAAATAATGTTACAAAAAACGCAGACAGTTCAGAAAGTAACAGGGTCTACACTTTGTGGGATGTTTGGAAGGGTATGCAGTCTGGAACTTGAATGTTTGTCACCATATTCTGACTTGAGCCCAGAGTGACTTGCCAGAAAAAGGTGTGCATGAGATATTGACCAAATTATGAGGCAGAAATGTGGACAACCTGCAAATATCTGTACACATGACGGGTCCAACACCACCATATTTGAATAGTTAAGAGCCTAGACATAGCAACAGTGAATGACTTACAGGGATGCCCCACAGACCCCATGTGAAATGTACAAACAGTAGGCAGAAAGGTGTAACACATGCAATGGTAACTATGGAGTCCGGAAAGTATTCACCACTTGCATGGCAGAAAAAGTGTAGTAATACATATGGTCATGCTAACCCACAGTCACAACTGCAGCATACCAGACATTTTAATGGGTGTACCCCACTGATGTGTACCATTCCATGAGGCACATAACAGATGAACCTGAAAGTCTCTGGGGCCTGCTCAGCAGCATACTCAAATACCCTAATAGATGTCAAGGCCCACACCATGGCCAGACCACACTGCATGCTGTAACACCCTAGCAGATATAGCAAGCATTCGAAGGTGTGAATGTACATGGAAAATAGGAAAGCTACAGCAGCACACTACAGTCAAGACACCTAGCAGGCATACAAGTAGTGACTGTAAAGGGCAACTATTGAAGCCTTAGCAACAGAGTGCAAGCAAAAGTGAAAGGAAAGCACACACACACACACACATTAACAGTAGTAGTAGTTGTAGTTGTCAGTGTACATACACAGTTAGTACAGGAAACTGGAGAAATGAATGGAGGAATGTTAATCTACAACACACCTGGAAATATGAGAGCGATACCAACCTTTACACTCACAGAACATTGTCCACAGCATAACAGCATGGTCCCTGCCCTTAACATCTGAAAGGGCTACGCCTATCTCACACACCTTTTTATAGCACTGTTCTGAAATCACAGTGAGAACTGCAATCAGTACACAACTGGCTGCATGCAATTAGCAAATGCTGGCTAACAACTGGTGCAGAGGCCATCACATGGGCATATGCAGATACCTACAAAAGTATGCTGTACTCCATGTCCACGCATGCAATACTTTCATTGCACCCTGAGAAGGACGTGAGAGACAGACAGAGAGAGAGAGACAGAGACAGACACAGAGACAGAGAAAACTGCAATTAAGCAGACAGAAACAAATTGTTCAGCAACAGCTACCTGAAAGCTGACAACTGGGAAGTGGAGCAGCAGGACAGAGAACCAGACAGCAACACAAGCAGCTGTGACAAACACAGGTAATGTAAAGTAATACTATAAAGGTCTACATACTGTGAACCCTCCATATGTGTCATTGGTCTGTATCCATATGTATATGAAGATGTGTAAAGGGCAGGAGACATACAGCAACTATCAGTGAAGGCTGTACATACATCTGTATGTGAGAGCATCTATGTGCACATATCAATGTTGTTTGATTGTAGGTTGTAGTGCCATGTACAAAGTAGGTTACACAGTTATGTATGTTTAGCAGTATGTTAGTGTGTGTATACAGTATGGTAGACAAATATGTTGATATACCTGTCTAACATATGGATATGTATGTATGTCAACATATGTATGTGTATATATATATATGTATATATATATATATATATATATATATATATATATATGATATGCATATATGTATACATACATAGAGAGAGAGATGTAGGAATACATAGACAGATGTAGATAGAATATTGTACAAACATATCTATGTAATGCACACATACAGATATAGATATATGTAGATACATATACATAGACAGACTGAGCTGACTACCTACAGGTATGATTGTATATGATGACCTGCAACACAGCCTGTCCCACCCCCTCTGTCACTCACACCCCCTCTGTGCCCCCCCCTCCACATCTATAGCAATATATGTACATCAATATATATATGTGTATATGTATACGGACATATATATATATATATATATATATATATATATATATATATATATATATATATATATATATACACATATAGATATATCTATATACATACATATATATATATATATATATATATATATATATATATATATATATATATATAGAGAGAGAGAGAGAGAGAGAGAGAGAGATGTATATAAGTTCTGAGTGAGGCACATGTGTACAGATGTATTGCAACAGGTGCCTGGTGACAAAGGCATGGAGTGAACACCAGTGTCAAATCCGGAGTACCATACCACATTCCAGATCACCTACACCAGTAACCACCAGATATGTGATTGGCCGCCCACCACTGCATGTGTCAGGGGTGAGCAGGGCCAGAAATGTGTACAATAGTGGCCCCAATGATAGTCACAGTGGCACACTATCCCTGGAATACCTGCACATGGTATGTGTCAGCGGACATGGTGAGTCAGGTATGGACATGTAGGTCGGTGTACCCCCCACACCACATAATGGATGCCATGGTATGGACCTCACATGACAGCTACAGATATGGACAAGGACACAGTGACATGTACAACACTGTGACAATGCACTCAAACACATTACCAATGCACAGTGACTGACAACACCACAGAGTACACATATGCTACCCACATAGAGGTTACCACTCCCAGATTTACATATGGAGGTCACACCCATGACAGATGTCCAACAACCATAGTAACACCTCCCACCATCCACAACCTAAATGTCTGCTGTGTGTCGTCCGTGCCACTGCAATAGTGTGCACATGTGGAGGTAAGAGTTCCTACCCACAGATAAAACATACCCTGCAATAAACCACAGAGTGTTAAGAAGCAAGACTCCCCATGAGTACATGTCACACATACCCCTGCTGAATGTTAGTCAGATAGGTAATATGCCATATGAGTCACCCTGTGTAACTGTGTGACAGCAGCAGGTACCATCACACCACATGTGTCACAATGGTCAGGGTAGCAGAACAGTATGCTGCTGTAGACACAGGGGCAATAACATATTGTATAGTATTGTATTGTAATGTAATGTATTGTGTTGTATTGTATTGGTATGGTGAGGTGCCTCCTTCATGGAGTGGAACCACTGCTGCTGTGCGCCAGTGTACAGGTACATATCCTGTAGTCAGGCTAGTGTTACATAGCACTTCTATATGTGTGTTTAGCTCCTGTCAGAGGTTATGTAGCATGCAACTGGGGATACCATCAGGTCCCATCCATGTTGTGTATTCTGCTGTCCTGCGGGTGTCTCTCACCTGGACATCTGTGATGACAGGGAGGTTACAGTCAGCTGGGATAATTATGCCTTATTTCAGGGGAGAGGGCGGGGTGACACCTGCACTGAACCTGTCTGCCACAATGTCGATATCTGTGGTGCCAGTGAAATATTTGTTGTGTACTACCTATGGGCATAGAGGATGGCTCCTGACCAGGTTGCTAACATAACTGAAGAAGGCCTTCTGGTTATCTGTAGTGTCACTCTTGATTTCCCTCTCAAAGTTGCCCATGTAGTTTGTATGATGGAAAATAGATCCTTACCAGTGCTGCTCAGAAATGCCCTCCCTTTAGTGAATTATGCTCTGTCTTGCAGTAGCTTCCATCTTCTGTAATACAATCTGTCTATGGCTGGGGTCCACCAGACAGGATGCTGTCCCTTTGTGGAGAGTGTCTTGGTCATATATGGGATTGCATGATCCATGCATTCTCGGAGATGTCTGTAGAAAGCAATTGTGTAGGGGTCAGCATTGTGGGTTGTATCTGCCACTGGCCCAGTGGGCTGTAAGGATACCATATCACTGTTACAAAGTGTAAAGTTTGTATCTGCAATGTTATGCACTATAGTCGTTTGTGCTGGTGGTGGAGGTGGGATATGTATATCCAGGGCAATCAGTGTGTGGTCAGCTCACAGTAGTTGCCGATGTAGGCCATACAGTACCTAGATACAAACCCGCAGAGTGAGGAGGTGCTCTTGACCTGAATCAGTGTTCTGACTGCTGGGGTTTGGTAGTATGTCGTATGGAGTCTGCCAGGTACTGTTGCACAGTTGCTGGCCGAGCACTGATACCTGGCCATCTACATGTGTATCCACCAATAGACAGACAGATGCTACATATGTGAGATATGTTGTATCATAACAGTCGAGTAGCATGTGTAGTATGTGTGCCAAATTCTGCTGACATATATTGCTGATGCCAGGTTATTTTCTTTCTCAGGTACATGGCCCACCCGCGGAATCCCACCTACTCCACAGCTGAGGATGAGGAGATACACCAGAGCCTGGTGCGGGATTATGCAATACTCTTTTCCCGCACCAGCCAGAATCAGCAGGAGAGGGCTGCACTGTGGCAAGACCTTGTCCATTGGGTAAATGACATAGGCACGCATAATAGGACATATGAGCAGGTATGACATCACTGCAGTGATTTAATCAGACATGTCCGTCAGCGTGCGTCAGATATCCACAGGCAACAGGTCGCCACAGGTGGTGGGGTGACTACACATCCCTCACTCACCAGACTGGAGGGACTACTCCTGAGTGTAGTGGCTCCAGTCCACCAGCAACAACAACAGCAGCAGACATGCATTATGATGGAGGCTGGAGCCACACAGCAGCAAGACAGTGAATGTGCAGGTAATATGTCATATGTATAGTTGACTGTTGTGTACACTGGTAGTTAATGCATGTGTGAGGTGTGTCCTTGGTTTGTAGCTGTCACCATAGTATTTAATGTGCAAGTGTGATATCCTCAATATTAGCTGCTGACCTGTGAAAGGCGACTGTTGTACTCCTGACCTGTATCATACTCAGTAACAATGGCACAGTTGTGCCCACTGACATTAGTTTCTTCAGGGCTGCAGGACCCTCTGGTATAACAGCAATGCAGCCTATCCATGCTGGTGAGTGTGTATTAACAATTCCTGTAATAGTGTTGATAGTAATAGTACTATTTGGCTCACTTAGTAGTGCTCTTTGTATGCATGTAGGTGTGTCTGTGTCTGTGTGTTGATATCACGCATACTGAGTACTGTACAATTGTGTGAAACTGTGTGCATGTGTGCACCTGTGCACCTGTGCATGTGTGCATGTGTGCACCTGTGCATGTGTGCATGTGTGCATGTGTGCACCTGTGCACCTGTGCATGTGTGCATGTGTGCATGTGTGAATGTGTGCACCTGTGCGTGTGTGCACCTGTGCATGTGTGCATGTGTGCACCTGTGCATGTGTGCATGTGTGCACCTGTGCATGTGTGCACGTGTGCACGTGCGCATGTGTGCACCTGTGCATGTGTGCACCTGTGCATGTGTGCATGTGTGCACCTGTGCATGTGTGCATCGCTGGTAATGTGTAGACATTGTAAACTGTGTTTCCTGTTTCCTTCCCACAGGTTCTGTTGCTGCTCTGGTGTCATGTAGCAGGGAACCTGAGTCAGGTGCCGTGGGTACTGATAATGATGACATCGGTGTAATGGCACAGGAAGGTATGCCAGGGTATGCCATTGGTCAGCCGATTGACAGTACACAGCTGTCGACCCCATCAATGCGCACAGTTATCCTGCCAATACACCCCTTGTCACCACTGTCCCTAGGTGATGGACAGCATACAGTGGGCATTGACCAGGGTAATGTGGCATCTGTGGCACATGCCTCCCCACACAGCAGCCATGGGCATGGCCCAGAGATGGTACCACACAGACAGATGTCCAGGGGTTCTCGTGGGAGCATCCATGGGCGTACTGCCCCTGTCAGACGTGCCCACAGAGGTCTTACAACCTCAGCTATGTTTCGGGCTGTCATGCAGGCACAGTCACATATGGAACGGTACACCAGACAGGGTCTGAGGGAGCTGGCAGCATGTCGCACAGCCATGACTGACAGTATGCGTGACATTGTGGCTGCCATCCGTGATTTCACCGATGTCATAGACAGACGTTGTGGGGACATATTAGACCGGTTCCACAACTACATGTCCATGAGCCAGGGCGATGGTGGGCGGTTGAGGCGTCGACGTGGCCGTATGCCAGCAGCAGCTGGCAGTCGTCGCAGACGACAACAGGGCCGCGGCCACCCCCGTAGTGCCAGCAGCAGCCCCAGCAATGCTGGGTCTGTGCTGTCATCAGACCGCCCCAGGAGACCACGTGCACGTGGCTCTGGCCAGGCCCGACAGGGATCTGTGTCCAGTCAACGAACACCTGCTTCTGATGACAGTACCCAGTCTGGGTTGGTACTGGATACGGTCCGTAGCACCCCTGCAAGGCACAGGTACTGTGTCCGTGGCCAGAGACACTGATCTGTATGACCTGGCAGGTACAGTCTGTGGCTGTCCACAAACACCAGTATATGGCAGCCATGAGGTGGAACTGTGTGCATCCATACACACATGCAAATTGACAACACCTAGGGCTACCGCATACACGCACACACTGCATCAACATTGCCCCACCTTCTACTGCTGTCCCTCACCAACACGCATACACATACATGTCAATTGGTGGCATGGGTGGCTGACTCGGGCATACCAGGTTCACACCCTGTGCATATGATGAAACTGTGCCACCTCCTGCAATCTGTAACAACTGTGCAGGTACAGGTTAACATGTTGCTGATGCACAGGGTAACCACATAGATGTGTAGTAATAGTATCATGTTGTTAACAGTACTGTGTGCTGAATTAATTGTGGGTATATCACAGCATGCCTGATGCAGTAAGTGTGCGATTGTCATGTCCTGTTGTCTACACCCATGGTAAGTACCATAGTGTATCATCTGCACATGTTGGCATACTGGTGGTAATGATGTCAACAGAAGGCTACATACATAGGTAGCACAGGGGATAGGGTAATGAATGTAGTAATACACAATGATGGACATGTAAATTGCAAGTGGCATGTTGCCCACACTAGACTCTGCATTGCGGATGTTTGAGGATGTTGATATGTGTGCAGTACTACACGACTGGTACAGGACACACAGGAGCACCCTAGCACTGCATGCTCACATCCCATACCATGCTAGACAGCCCCAACACACATAACTAACTGTCACAGGAGGGAGAGTCCCCATATATGTCAGGGATACTGTGGTGGCAGGCCAGGGAGCATACATCCTACTAAGTATGGAACCACTGAGTGAAGGCTCAGTGTCTGTTATTTGACATGTGTATTACTGCAGGTATGAGCACATGGGTTTCTATCCAGTTATTGCACATCCTGACAGTACATGCATGGTCTGTACACTTGTGTGCACTGAGACTGGACCCTAGCCATCTGACCCGTTTATTTCCATGTACATGTGCATAGTGCCTGCATATTTGCAGTGTTACCTACTGGAACTGGTACAGCTTGTTTGTTGTACAATGGACTACATGCAGCCCTGTTTACTGTATCTTTGTTTGCATGCATGTTTGCTTGCAATTACCCTGGAATACTGATCACACCTGCAATGCATAGTTATAGAGCTTCTGTGGACTCCTAGTGCCATCTGCATAGCCTACTATATGCATGTCCATGTCCCACTTGACAGGTTGTCACTGTTTGTCCTGTTCACATGTACATTGCCTGTGACACAGTGCATATGACCTGCCTGGCATGTGTCCACGTGAGCAGTCATATATGCTACTGCTAACTAATCACAGGCACTACACCTTCACACATTCATCTTCTGTTGAACTACCTGCTTTGCTAGGGACGGCCTGCACCTGTCACCCCTGGCCTTTCAGATATTGGCAAAGGCTCTTGCTACCCCCATAGTGCCTATGTTAGGCAGGGCTCAAATGACAAACCCACCTTCATAGGTATCACAAGGGATAAGACACTAAGAGCAATGCTACCCAACGCCAGATGTCTAAACCTCCAGATGCATGCACCCAAAACACTCCTTGGCATGGAAAACATCGATATCTGTGCAGTAACAGATGCTTGGTTCAGGGCTACTGAGAACACACCAGCACTACCGGGTGTAACCCGGTTGATTTCTTTGAAACAGTCACCAAGGCCATTGCCGAGGGGAAGGTGGTTCACACAGCCTACCTGGACCTTGCAAAGCCTTCAACAATACGCCACTTGGGCATTCTAGGGAAGCTCACCAGCTTAAATATAAGCCCCTATGTCACTAGATGGATTGCACAGTGGCTCAAGGACAGAACCCACATGGTTAGCATTGCTGGAGCCATGCCAGACCCCATAACAGTTACGGGTTGTGTCCCACAAGGCTCAGTCCTGGGACCCTCTTGTTTGGTATATATTTATTGGAGGTACAGGCCAACACAGACGGACTGTGGCTGTCCAAATATGCAGATGACTGCAAACTGGCCACCATAATCGACTCTCCAGCTGACACAAGCATCTTCCAAAGGGGCGTCATAGCAACAGACAACTTGTGCCAGAGCCATGGCCGTCTGCTGAACAGTGTTTAGAAGGGGAATGTGCATCCTGTAGTCTGTTCACCTAGTTGCCAAAATGGACATAACCTTCACACACACTAACCCCCCTCAGACAGACACACACACTTGTCATTCACAGGATTCAAACCCCTACCTAACTATGTTATGACACTTGAGACAGACGCATTAGCAGAGCATGCTATTCGCATTACTGGGAGTTTTCCCTTCTCCTGCTGTACTTAGAGTGCTGACATCATCAGTGTTTAGAAAAGGGAATGAGCATCCTGTAGTCTGTTCACCTAGTTGCCAAAAGGGACATTGTCCTCACACACACTAACCCCCCTCAGCCAAAAACACACACTTGCCAATTGCAGGATTCAAACCCCTATCTGACTATGTTATGACACTTGAGACGGACGCATTAGCAGAGCACGCTATTTGCATTACTGGGAGTTTTCCCTTCCCCTGCTATACTTATAGAGTGCTGACATCATCAGTGTTTAGAAAAGGGAATGGGCATCCTGTAGTCTGTTCACCTAGTTGCCAAAATGGACATAACCTTCACACACACTAACCCCCCTCAGACAGTCACACACACTTGTCATTCACAGGATTCAAACCCCTACCTAACTATGTTATGACACTTGAGACAGACGCATTAGCAGAGCACGCTATTCGCATTACTGGGAGTTTTCCCTTCTCCTGCTATACTTATAGAGTGCTGACATCTTCAGTGTTTAGAAAAGGGAATGAGCATCTTGTAGTCTGTTCACCTAGTTGCCAAAAGGGACATTGTCCTCACACACACTAACCCCCCTCAGCCAAAAACACACACTTGCCAATTGCAGGATTCAAACCCCTATCTGACTATGTTATGACACTTGAGACGGACGCATTAGCAGAGCGCGCTATTCGCATTACTGGGAGGTTTCTTTTCTCCTGCTGTACTTATAGGGTGCTGACATCATCGGTGTTTAGAAAGGGAATGTGCATCCTGTAGTGTCTTTTCCTATTTGCCAAAAGGGACATTTCCCTCACACAGACTTACACACACACCAACCCCACTCACACACACTCACACTGAGCATTTGCAGGATTTGAAACCCCTACTTAACTATGTTATGACACTTGAGACGGACGCATTAGCAGAGCGCGCTATTCGGATTACTGGGAAGTTTCTTTTCTCCTGCTGTACTTATAGGGTGCTGACATCATCTGTGTTTAGAAAGGGGAATGTGCATCCTGTGGGGAGGCAGACACCAAGCACACTATGGCTAAGCTGTCATTCCCTAGGGCAAACAGCCTAGTGTTGACCTCTACACCAATATGTTTAATTGTCAAATGCACATTATTTGTTGCTGATAGACTGTTTGCATATCTTTATTGCCATAGCATTCCCTGTTTGTATGAACAACTTGTGCATCTGTGGAAGATGTTTGCATATGGGAGGGATCCACTATATCACGTATGTCTCTGTAGTCATTTAACTGTGTGCACTAGGCAGACTGCTGTAATGTGGTTGGTTCCTGGCATAACACATAACAATACCAGATATGTGTGTCCAACTGCTAAACCGAGATTTGGCCTAAGTGTGTGAGCATGCCCAGTTCAGCCTTCCCATGGCATGTTGTCAAAGTGTGTGAGCATGCCCAGTGTGAGCATTCCATATGTTGGACTCTGCAGCCCACCACATTTGTGGATGAGTGTGAACTTCAACAACTATCACCCGTTTATGGTTGTGTGTTGTGTGTACAACTGCTTTGTGTGTGAACACAACAGGATTATACTGTGCCTGCAGTGTTTGCATGGGATACTTTGCATACAGTTGTCAACATCCTTTCACACTGACCTAACACTGTAGTACTGTATAGTGTACTGGTAGTACTTTGACTGTGGTGGACAGTATCCTGGGCTTTACTGCTATCACTGCTTTACATTTCGATAGTGGGCACAACAGCCTGGTTAGGGGCCAGTTGTGTACATCTGACCATGTTGCATTCTGTTCAGATATGAACTACTTAAACCAGGCTTGTCCAACATTGGTAGTGTATTCCACAACATAGGTGTACAATTGCAAACACTAGCGATGTGCCCTAGTCCATGTCTAATGCTAGTTGGAGAGTGTGTTTGTCCTTCAACACACATTGTAAGAGGAGTTTGCCATGACATATGTCATGGTTAGTATACTGTGCCTCTGTCTACCTGTGACATGACAGTGATACCCAGGATAAATCTACCATCTCCCGTCCACCCATCAGGATTCCTATTGAGGAAGATTGATAAGTGACTCTATGGGTAGCCTGTGCTGGGGGTTCACTCATGGGTGGGAGTGGCTTCTGTGTTATGGATCATGCAGTACAGCTTGTCCTATGTAAGTCAGTGCTGGGGTTCAGGTCTCTCATGTGCATAGCTCACTGCCATTCAGATTGTACAAGGTGCAGCATGTTTATTGATGCCAGCAACACAGGCAACACATGGCATCTATGCAGGCTGTTTGATACTCCTGATGAGGTACTGTTGGGGACTTTACGGTTGGTGGAGGTGTCTGCTGAGGTACATCCCACAGGGGCTATTGTAGTCGATTGTACCGCTGATGAAGGATGACTGCAGAGCCACAATGACCTCCCCTTATCTAGATCTGACAGCCTTCATGATTAGGTGGGTATATGGTATGTTTCTGTAAACACTACAGCACATGTTTGTCCAATGCAGGATATCTATCACCCTGTGTCCCCAGGTCTCTCATTACATGTTAACTACATAATGGGTTAACACCTATGTGGTAATTGGTGGGCACTTACTGTATATCCACGGGGGTTGACTATACACGTTTCTGCACTTAGCTTGCTGACATGGCTATGGCACCAGTTGTCTGTTTCTATGTGGCCCTTTTGTGGGATGCTTGTGTCAGCTGGTGGATCATATGTGGTGAGCAGTTTGTAGTCCTCTGCAAACATGTTCGGACACAGTCCTTCCATGTTTGCCTGTACCTATGGGACATATATACCAGACGAGGGAGATCCCAGGACAAAGCCTTGTGGGATGCCAGTTATATCTGGTTTGTAGTCTGACATGGCTGCAGCATGTCTGACCATGTCTGTTCTGTCCTTGGTCTGGTTTGCAACCCCTCTACTGACATGTGGGTTTATATTTAAGCTGGTGAGCCTATCTATACTGAACATGTAGGGTATTGTATAGAAGCCTTTGCAAGGTCCAGATACACTGTGTGGAGCACATTGCCCTCATCAATGACCTTAATGACTGTTTCAATTGAGTCAAACATGGTTAGGGGCAGGATCTGCACTTGAGAAGGCCACACTGGGTTGGGTCCGGTGTCAGTAGGTCCCCAACATCTTTATGTCTGTGGTACATGCTGATCCTTTCCATAGCTGTGCAAACCGAGCTTCTCAGGATTCTTTGGTAGTAGTGTTCAGTATCCATTCAGGCAACACCATTGTTGAGAAGGACTACTGTTGTTGTACACTGCTCTTTGGGTACATATTCTGTGGTAAGGCTGACATTGAGCAGTAGTGTGGTTTGGCATTCCATTCATCTTGGAGTCCATGTTGCACTAAGCCCAGGACACCATCTCATACCATTGCTGCTGTGTGTTTTGCTTTGTAGATGTTGGCTGTTACCTCAGCATCTGCAATGTCAGGGGGCCAGCAGTCTGCTGGGATAGATATTCTGCATTCGGGGTTGCACTGCACCTGTCAGGATGTATGTTGGCAATATGTGTGTGTGTTTGTGATATTTGTGTGATTCAGGGCATATCTGTGAATTCACAACATGGTTCCTACCATCAGTTGTGTAAGCCTTGGGATTATCCTTAGTGTCCTGTACAATTTGTATCTACATAGGTTCATAGGTTCATACTAGGCTATCCACCCTGGGCATTTGTTAGCCTAGCCAGAGTGTGTGTGGCTTTTGACACCCCTTGCTATGTGAATATTATGGCCATTTATGATTTGCTTTGCTGTGCCTCTGTCTGGACATGACACAGTGAAGACCCCCAGTGTAACTCTACAATCATCCATCCACTTGGCAAGATTCCTGTTGAACAGTGTCAGTGAGGGGCTCTGCCTAACATGAAGTGGGATTCTGGTCCAGGGTGTGGGGAGCCTCTGGATTATGTATCTGTCCCACCAGCACATTATATTTCATTATTTGTTGAGGTTGACATCTCTCACTCTCACATCTCCAATGGATTTGTGTTTTCTGGGGTGGAGCATGTCCATTACTCCTGTGTTGGGCATGGCCTCCTACAACAGGCATGCAATGCCTCTGTGTGGGCAGTATGTGACTGGATTCAGCTGGGGTGTCTACAGCCAGGCAGCATATGACATATATTTGAGACCCTTTATCCTCTTGGTGAGGTACCTTTGAGGTCTTTCTAACTGCTGCAGGTGTCAGGTAAGGTACATCCCATATGAGGCATTGTACTAGATTATGGGTGTGATTAGAGAAAAGTATAGGGGTACAATGACCTCTGTTGCCGTAGATGTGACTCCTTTCCTGATACGGTGTCAAATGTAGACAGTCTTCCTAGCCACATTGGCAATGTGGGTGTCACATAACAGGTTACTGTCCACTTGTGTCCCTAGGTCCCTGGTTACTCCTTCCATACATAATGGTTTACCACCTATGTGGTAATTTGTGGTACCTTGTTTGGTATTTGGTGGGACATTCATACTGTCCAGTGTCTTCAGGACGGTTGGGTGGGGTTATTGTGTGTGAGAGTGCGGTCTGTAGCATGCTACAGACTGCACAGCAGTCTTGCCTACAGTTAGTTGCACATGGGTGAACTCCACTGCCTTGTGCATTGTCAGTTACCTGGACGTATGGGTGTCTGTGCTGCCTATGGATACTCACCCTCCTTTTATGTTTTGTTCCAGGTTTTGGGGCCATGACACATGATATGTGGTATAACCTGGTAGTGCTGGTGTGCTGTCAGGAGGCTTGCAGCAGGTTTCTGTCACTGCACAGACATCGATGTTCTCCATTCTGGGGATGGCCTCGGGAGCATGCATATTGGGGTGTACACATCTGGCATTGGTCAGCGTTTCCCTTATGTTTCTTCCCACTTATGTTTTCTAGGGTGGTGGGTCAGTCTTTTCAGCCTTGCCTACAAAAGGCTCTATGGAGGTGGCAAAGGCCTTATCCAATATTCAGACGCCCAAGGGTAACAGGTGCAGGCCATCCCAAGGACAGCTGCGTGGCTTGTCAAGCATGACATCCCAAGCAGACAGACATTGGATCCCCTTGGAATGACACCAGTAAGTATGCCACTTGCTATGACTGATCATTCCGTGTTTGTACTGTGGCATTATTCTTGGTAAGGGTAGGATGCTGCAAACGGTGAGTGTCATACCGGCCTGGACTACATAATCAGATAGCTCATCTGTGTCTCTTTACATGTAGTCTAGGGCGGTACATCTCAGGTCATTCACACCAACATGGACTATGACTGCATCATATTTCTACTTGCTTTGGAGTGACCTACATATTTCTGTTATGTGGCATATTGTGGCAGCCTACAGGCAGCTTACTGTACACTTTCCCTTGTTCAGTCTGGTGTGCGGGACAGCAGTGTGTCTGACTATGGAGTCACCTATTACAACTGTATCAGGCATGTTGTTTCTCCTTCTGGCCTGTGACTGTTTGGCACACCAGCTTTGTGTGCTATGTGTTGCATGTGCTATGTTTGGAGGCTGTTTGATTGGGTGTCTGCTTTAGAGGCCTCTGTTGGTGTGCTGTGTTTGTGATTTCTGCCTCCGGGAATGTTTTTCTGTGTTTATGTGTTTGGTTTGCAGTTGTGATAGGTCTATGTGGGAATGTGTTTGTGGTGTGTGTGGTTACCTTCTCCTACTGACTTGTTTTGGGAGTACTGAGTTGAGGGAGCTCAGCCTCCAGTTTGGATGGATGGTTGCATCTCTCACATATATTTGTATTTCTTGGGTGGAGTTGGGGGTTGTCTGTGTACTTGGGGCAGGTGTAACATTGCGTCAGGATTCACAGATTCCACTTGTTGTGGCTGGCCTTAGTGGATTGCATGTGTGGACAGATTTTATTGCCATACTACTGATCAGTAATTACTTCATTGTTCATGTTTGCTCTATCATGTAGTAGCTTCCTCATTCTCTTGCATGTTTTGGTTATGGCTGGTGTCCACCATGCCAGATTTAGGCACTGTGTCTTGTTTTAATTTAGGACTGCATAATCCAAGCATTCCTGGCAGTGTTCATGGAATGGCTGTATTACAGGTTCTGAGGTGTGGCCCATATTTTGCACCTGCACGGGACCTTTAATGGATTCCACATCAGTTTGGAGGAGTGCAGATATTGCTTAGCACATGTTTTCCACTGTGGTTTTCCGACCAAGGACTGTGGTCAGGATTTGTATATCCAGTGTGATTACTCTATGGTCTGGTTTTACCAGTGAGCAATACACTTCTCATCTTGACATCCCGTACCCATGCTGCTGATTATCACATCCAGTATGCTTACCCCTCTTGTGGGAGTGGTACGTTGTTCCTGGGCCTTTTGGTTTGTGGATTCTATGAACTTTTGTCCTACACTGTTGGGGCTAGTATAATGCTCCCAGTCTATGTCTGGGTATTTGCAGTCACTCAATATAATGTGGTTTGGAGGACTTGATATATTCATGTATTCCAGCATAGGCCGGATGCAGTTCCTGGTGTTGGGGCAGTAGTCTGTAGCAGGCTATAAACTGGTTGGCAGTTTTAGCCACTGTTACTTGAGCATGGCTAGTCCATGCTGCTTTTTGTGGTGGTACTGACATGAAGGTGTGGTTATCCTTGACAATTCTTGCTAGTCACCCTCCTTTTGTAGCTTGTTCCAAGTTTTTAGGCTGTACAGCACAGTATGAGGTGTAACCTGGTAGTGTTAGGGTGCTGTTGTGAGCCTTGCCTCAGTTTTCTGTTACAGCACAGTTATCAACATTCTCCATACTGGGTGAGTTTAGACTGCATGCATCTTGCTGTTTCAACTTATCCCTTATCTTATTCTTATCCCTTCTGGTACCTATGGAGATAGGTTTGTATTTTGAGCCTTTGCCAGTATCCATATGGCCTGCACTGATAGGTGCACGCCAGTCCTAGCAGGTGGTGCATCATGTCATGCTCAGCATGTCATCCCAGACTGGCACACATTGGGTCCCCTTTGACTAACTGCGATACTTCAGTCAATTGTTGCACTTGATCATCTCGTTGTCATGTTGTGGCATGCTGCTTGGTGAGGGTAGGATGTTAGTCAGGGTCCTCAGGTGTGCATATAGTACGTGGTGTTACATTACTTAACACATAGCATTCATACCTCAGGTGGTGCTGCAGGGCTGCCTCTGTCGGATGCGCATTTTACACTTCCCTGTACATGTTTGAGAGCAGGTTGTGTCACGTTAGGCATCCCTGTTACTATATGAGTGAGTCTGAGAGGGGTATCATTCCCAAGGTTCCTACTGAGCCAATGTATGTGCTATGCGTTGCCTCTTTGCCAAGGCCAGGGCATACTGGGCACGCCTCCTTCTGCCTACTGGGGCAGGCTCAGGTTGTTCCTCCTCCGAGTCACGCTCTGCCTGTGATGGCCTTGGCAATGGTGGGGGGCTGTTTGGCCCAGCCCTATGCTGGTCCTGCTGCACCTGTTTTCGCAAGATCATATTATGTAGCATAGCACATACCATGACAATTTGGGTACATGTAGTTGGTGTGTACTGCAAGGCTCCACCAGATGTGTCCAGACACCGGAACCGTGACTTGAGCAGCCCAAACACACGCTCTATTACATTACGTGTTTGTGCGTGTGCCTCATTATGGCATTCCTGTTCAGGTGTGTGTGCGTTTCTGATGGGTGTCATCAGCCACGGCTCCAGTGCATAACCTGCATCCCCCACTAGGTGTCCATGCGGGATGTCCCCATTGGCAAATGTCTGGTACAGCTGCGTCAAATGCCAGATGTGGGAATCGTGGTAGCTCCCAGGACAGCCAGCACACACATTCATTATTATGCCCTGGGCATCACACATGACCTGACAGTTGATGGAGGGGAAGCCCTTGCGGTTGATGTATGCCCTACCCCGCTCACCGGCTGGTGCTTTGATGCGTATGTGCGTGCAGTCTATTGCACCCACTACCTCAGGGTATTCCGCTATTTGCTGGAAGAGACGCATATTGCTGGCCAATACCTCACGGGCATTGGGGAAATATACATGATCACCGACATGTGCTGACATGGCATCCAGGAACTGGTGCAGTACCCTGGAAGCTGATGCCTGTGATATCCCCATCATATCGCCAGTTGGTCTCTGGAAGGTACCTGTTGCTAGTATTCTTAGGCCAACACATACCTTGGTTTCCACTGGGATGGGTTCCCCTCTGTTGGTTCTGTGTGTGAGGCGTGGCCTGCACAGCTCCACTATTTGCTGCAGGAGGTCTCTGTCCACTCTATAGCGCTCTACTATCTCCAGCTCATGTAACCCATGGTAGGTGACCCTGGGCCTGTACACTCTTCTCCGTCTCCTCACTGTGGGTTGTCTGGCACCATCTGCATTGTCACCACCCTCAGCAAGTCGCCTATGTCTCATTATGACAGCCCCTAGCATTTCTGCTCTGCATTCAGCTTTTTCAGTTTTCACTTCTGATAACTTAACTCCTGTCTTGCAGTGTCTCTTGAGAGAAACATTCTGCACTGCTGTTTGCAGAGTTTTAAGTGCTGGGCTGGGCTAGTATTCTGCCTGTGTAATTGCCTGCATCTAATTGTTTTCACCTGCTAGCTCCAGCAGTATTCCCTGCTAACTTCCTACTACATCTGTTGCTTCCTATTTCCTTTCTGTTTCCTCAGGGTGGAGCCATGTGCAAACCAGCAGAAACACGCTCACAGTGGCTTACACGCGCGCACACATACTTACACAGTTCAGAATCTGCTTATTCAGTTTTAAACGCGTGCGCGCCCGCGCAAACAGTGTTAAACATCTCCCAACACGCTCCCACATGCTCAGTCTACCTTACACGCGCGCACACTGCCTTACACGCGCGCACACTGCCTTACTCGCGCTTCGTGGCGCGCACACGTGCGCATACACGTCCAGCAAGAAACTTTGGTGTAGGCAACAGTGTACACCTTCCATTTCTTGACTTTCTCATGTTTACTTAGTGGCACACCTCTTTCCTTGATATCTGTCTGACATCTGTCATGTAACTCTAACCTCCAATGAACTGCATCTCTTTCTACCATTCCCCCCTGTGATGTCACCTATCTCCTACTCTGTTCCTCCCCCTTATGTAACTCTTACACTACTCAGAATGTGCTCATTTGCTATGTGACAGTGGAATTCAGTATCCTTACACTCATTTGCATCAGATTGCCTACTAATGCTTAGTTACATCTCTTAGACTCAGCTTCCCCCCTTAGCAACCACT
The DNA here is from genome assembly GCF_019279795.1 of Protopterus annectens. Taxonomy (NCBI): domain Eukaryota; kingdom Metazoa; phylum Chordata; order Ceratodontiformes; family Protopteridae; genus Protopterus; species Protopterus annectens. Next base: position 448,401,946 of record NC_056738.1, read on the forward strand.
ACACGGTGGCCATGTTGGTTTTTCTCTGCTGGTCCCTGCATTGACATTCCATGTATTACATAAAACCTACATTTGTAGGTTTAAAACCTTCGTTTTTATGTTCTATGCAGCACAGCCCGTTTGTGCGGGGCTGCGCTGGGTTTAAACATCGGCAATCGCCGAAAAAAAAAAATAATATTTTTAATATATTTGCATTGGGTTACCTTGCCAATGGCCACATATTTGGCCATTGGCATGCTGCCTGTCACATATGCACCCTTTATTTGGAGCTGACATGGCTCCATTGCCGTGTTTGCAGAAACGTACTCAGTTGTCAACTGAGTACATTTCTGCAGCTAAAACGGCTCTTACACGGGCTGTTCTGGGCTTCCTGGATCACTAATCAGCCTCATTTGCATGCTATTCGGCTGCAAGTGAGGTGATTAGCTTATCCACACCCACTCCGTGTAAGAGCCGTTTTAGCTTGACTCTTACACGGACTTTGGGCTGTTCCTGGATCGCGAAGGCTGCATGGAGTCTTACACTACTCTTAGACTCCGTGCAAGCCTTCGTGAATCCGGCCCTTAGTCTTTATACACATTCATTTTTGAAGGATCATTTCTTTTTTATTATAATGCAGATAACACAGAAACTGAAGCTTAATTTAAAGGGAGTTGTATTTCTGTCAACCATATAAAAAAATCAATAAAAATCTGCAAACTATTTCTTAATGCTACATTATTACTGATGAGAATTACATTTCTGTAAGTAATTGCATATGTTTCTGAGATACTTATGCATAATACGTTGATGGGACATCTCCATATATAAGTATCCCTCAAACAAAAAGAACAATTGTACATCTGAGCTACATGTCAAAGGTAAATAAACTCATTTAAAAACTATTTCTTTCTTATCAAACTAATGATCATTGCATGACATGTGTGATGTGTCAGGGTTTACACACTCCAATTGTAGATTACCAGAGCTTCACAACAGTGGTTAAATCCTGGCAGTCATGGATGAATCTTCTACCATCCATGGTGACATAGTGATTATTAACCTTTTCAGTTACATACATTTGTGATTATGCACAGTGAATGTTTAAGTCTAGAAGCAGCCCTCTCATTGTAAACCTGCATTCTGCAGTCTCTTCAAACAATGAAATCCCATAACAGGCCTTCTTAATTACTCTATGGCTACAACAATGCTTAAAATTGATTTCTAATTTTCAAGGCATATCATATTTGCACACATTTTTCATAGGTTCATAGGTTGGCACAAGGCTATCAGCCCTAGGGTCTATACAAGCCTAGCCATAACAATTCCCTGGATATTTCTTCCCACAATATTTATATCCCTGTACCCCTGTCTAGCAGGTTGACTGACATGATCCCCAGGGTGAATTTCCTATCTCTCATCCAATCATCTAGGTTCCTTTTGAAGAGGGCCAAGGAGGCATTCTGCATGACATTATGGGCAGTCTATTCCAGAGTATGGGGAGTCTCTGGGTCAGGAACCTATCCCTCCAGCAAGGTTTGTTCATTGTGATGACAAGGTTTAGATCCCTGGAGCGTGTGGCTCTGAGGGATTGGGATTTCTTTAAGTGGAGCATGTGCAATGGCTCAGAGTTTGACATGGCCTTGTATGTTAAGAAGATATCGCCTCTGAGTAGATGATATGCCACAGAGTATAGCTGGAGTTTTTTAGATGGTCAGCATAGGGCATCTACTTTAGGCCTGTGATTCTTTTAGGGAGGTATTTCTGCGGCCTTTCCTGCTGTTACAGATGTCTTGTGAGGTTCATACCAAACGAGGCGTTGTACTCTGTAATGGGTCTAATGAGGGATGAGTACAGTGGAACAACCTCCTCCTTTTTTCTGGATGAAAAGCCCTTAGTGATGAGGTGTGCCACATAGAAGGATTTCCTGACTGTTGTGGTGATGTGGTTATCGAAGGTGAGACCACTGTCCACTTGTGTCCCTAAGTCTCTCATCACACTTTTGTGTTTAGTGTACTGCCACCTATGTGGTAATTCGTGGGTACATGTTTTTTTCTCAAAGGGGATAATTATACATTTTTTGGGATTAAGCTTGAGCCTGTGGCTCTGGCACCAAGCATCTATTTCTGTAAGGCCCTTTTGTAGAATATCCACATCATTTGGGGATTCAATAATGGCTCCCAGTTTGCAGTCATCTGCAAACTTTGTTAGCCAGAGTCCCTTAGTGTTGGCCTGCACTTCAGAGAAGTAGATGCCAAACAAGAGCAGTCCCATGACTGAACCCTGAGGTAATTCACTTGTCACTTTTCTGGAGCTGGATTTGGAGTTGGCTACTTTTACAGTCTGGGTTCTGTCAGTAAGCCAGTTGGCAACCCATCGAGTGATGTAGGGATTTATGCCCAGCTTAGTAAGTTTATCTATGATTCCAGAGTGGGGGATGGTGTCAAAGGCCTTGCCGAAGTCCAGATAGGCTATTTGGATCACCTTACCCTTGTCCACAGCTCTGGAGACTGATTCGAAGAAGTCAGTAAGGTTTAGGAGACAAGATTGGCTTTTCACGAACCCAAACTCCGTGGAGTCCAGTGTTTGAAGGTTGCCAATGTCTTTGTTTATAAGTTCCATGTTAATGTGTTCCATGCCCTTGCAGATCAGGCTCGTCAGACTGATGGGACAGTAATTCCCGGGATCCAAAGTGGATCCCCCCTTGTGAAGTGAGATAACTGTAGCTGTGCACCACTCAGTGGGCACAATGCCTGAGGTGAGACTATGATTAAGCATGACACTTAGGTGAGGCACCAGTTCATTTTGTAGTTCATGTAGTACACAACCCGAGATGTCATCCGGTCCCATGGATGCTTTATTCTTAGCTTTGGAGAGTGTGGTTTCTACCTGTGTGGCTGTGATTTCTGGAATTTGGCAATCTTTTGGTATTGAGATGGACCCTTTAGGCGGTGAGTGGGGGGTGAAGTTGGCACTAAATTGATCTGCCAGGATATAGGCAATATCCTTGGGATCAGTATATTTAATGTCATTCTGTTGTAGATCGGAGCAAGTCTGAGCATTGCCATTTAGATACTTGACATAACTATAGAATGCCTTGTGGTTGTCTTTGGAATCTTTGGCAATTTTATTTTTGTAACTAGCTTTGGAGGATTTTATTAGGGATCTCAGCTTCTTACTGAGGCTGGTAAGGGAGTTTTTTGCATACTGGGATTTTCCTCTTTTCTGCAACAGTTTCTTTCTTCTGTTGTATAGTTTGTTTATGGCAGGGGGACCACCAGATTGGCTTCCTTTTTTTGGAGGAGAGCGTCTTGGTTCTATTTGGGATGGCACGATTCATGCATGAGTGGATGTGCTCGTACAGTGCCTTAGTGTAGGATTCATCAGTCAAACTTTCAGATCCCATCTGCATGGGAATTGCTTGGCTCATTGCTCAGATATTGCATTTGCACAGATCAAATACATCTGCCAAATATTAATATTCTTTGAACACAGTACAGAGTATTATATGACCAGGGAAATAATCCAACTTCCTTGGCAAAGAGTTTTGGTGTTGCTTACTTCCTGTTAGGAGACATGGACAGTAAAACCAAATGTCTTTTCCTAAATGATGGTATCACATATATTAAAATGGTCCTCTAATCTCTCTCCCACTCTATTCTCTGATCAACTTATTTTCTCTTCCAAAAATGTAACAATTGCAGAGAAAACTACAAATATGCACTCAAAATAATATTCATTTGAAACCTGGACTGCCTAGTTCTAGCTGCATGTTCTCTCAAAAAATTGAAAACTGGCTTGAAGCTGAACTATTCATACCCTCATATCTTAATCAGATGTGTATCGTATAATGTGGTGTGTCTTTAAATATCCTAAATGTGAGTATGAATGCCAAGTGACACTGGTTAATTTCTTCTGTTGCCATCAAGATAGTAAAGTGGTTGCTCACTTATTAACCCCCTGGTGTGTATCTCTGGACTACAAGTAGAGAGTAATAGCCAAATATGAACCTAATAGAAACAATAGTACATGGTATCAAGTGGAACTGTGGCATCTAATAGAAAGTTCCTATTTTACTGAGGTTAGGCCAATTTGTTGTTTTGGCTGAAATACAGTTCCTGTGACCCTGATCTGCTTCAAAAGGGGCTTAAAAATACTAGAACATAAAAATAAACAATGATCTAAGTGAGAATGCCCCCCCCCCCCAACTGAAAAGCGCACATGAAACAAAGAAATATTAGTGGTAAAATAACTGTTGTGGGTACTTTAACTGGTTAGATGGTTGACTGGGATGAAAACTTAAACAAAAAACAACAACACAAAAATGGCAATAAATATAGATGAGTTTTAACAAATAAAGACACAGTAAGAACCCATGATGCTAAGATATTTTGCAGGCAAAAAGCCAGTATATTTTTGTTTGTTGGGAGGGGGGTGCAGTGATCCTGGACACATCACACTTTACACCATCTTCTTTCATTAACAGCTGACTCATTTATCATATTTTCCATTTTGTCACTGTCTCCTTCAGCTTGTATTCCAAGGTAATTTTTCAGAAATTCAATTTTTATAGCACTGCTTTAAGTCTGAGAAAAGCAAAGATGCACATGTTGCAGTTTTCCTTCATTTGGCTATAGGTGATGGAATTATAACATTAAATTATTCTAAAGAACAGCTAAATAGCTGTACATAATTAAAACGAAGGTTCATCTCTCTCTTGATTCTGAAAATAACTTTCCATAATATTCTCCATTTCTTTTTTCACTGGAAATCAGTCTTCAAAGGAATTTCTTGCTGCATGTCAGGTAGAATCATATTTCATAGCTTAAAGCTATGAGTTTGGTATACCACTCGAGTCTGTGCTGAAAAACAAAATTATATGGGTCTCTAAAATTGTAAGTTGTAAACTTGTGTCATCACATAGCAGTGGATAAAGCTGTGAATGTGTACAGAACAGCAACATTAACTAGTAGTCAGATAGAAGAGCAAGTTTTGACATGTCCAGAATTAAATGAAACTAAAGACTGTCTCTTTAGAAAAAGGAAGGTGCAAATTACATAGAAATGAATGGGATATGTGGGGACAATACATGACCATATTTCCCCTCATGAGTATGACTACCATTTTGGTTCTAATCCTGAAAAGGGACCTTGACCTAGTTGGACTAACAAGGTGAACAACATGGAAATGAAATAAAGTAAGTGTCAGGCAGAGGAGTGAAAGTTAAGGGAAAGCAAGAACTGAGCATATTATATAATACTGGACATGACTGGCAATTTTTAAAAAGAAATCATATATGTATACTGCATGCCAATAACGCTGCAATTGTCATTACTGTTTGTGTTCTTTTTATTAGTGTGTGTGACGTGTAACTTTAAAGAATATGTCATGTCAGTACTAGACAGTAATGCTTTCAAGGCAAAGCACGGTATTGCAACAAAGAAAGTTTCTGCGATACATGACTGAGAAGATGCAGCTAAAAATGAACAATGTTCAATTTAGCAACCAGCATTTTGTTGAAGGTGCAGCTATCAACATAATAAAAAGCAAGTGCAGCACTTTCAAGACAATACAGAAAGTATGGACTGCCTAATCATTTTTTTCTGGTGTGTATGCAAAGAAAAAAAGGGACAGAAAAATGTGTGGCAAATGGTTGATTCAAATAAAACTGAGAATGATGTAGTGACTTCCATTTGCAGTGCTCTGACTGGCCCATTTAATTAGAACACAATGATGTGCTTGTAAAAGTAGTTCATAGGCTTGCTAAGATTTTGTTCACTGCTTCTTCATTGGGCACACAAATGTTCATATAAAATCTCAAGAATGAAAAACATGTTTATAAATGCAAAATTTCTTACATTTAAGCACTGCAATATGCACTTTTACAGTTAAAAATGAATTCAGAGAACATGGAGTGTGAATCTTTCTGAGAGAATTGAAAGCTGTGACTCATTCTGGTCATAAGCTAAAACAAATAGAGTTGTGGTGATTGTATAAAAAAGCAGTATGACTGATTATTTCAGTCTGTGTCAGTGTAACGTCTGAATATTTTGAGGGGGTCTGCTGGTGAACAATGGGATTGATAGCAGTCTCCCTTGAAATAAAATTGAAACCAGAAATCCCTTCCACTCAAGGTACCTTTATAAATTTCATTAAGCCAAACTACATACTCCTAGGTGATACACTGGCAAGCTTCAAATCTCCACCAAATCCAATTAACTGCACTGAATACATGGAAACCTATACCAACACACTATAGCTGTATGGAAACAGCTGAAGAGGTGCAGCTGTACCCTACAGGAACAAGCTCTGGGCAAACCCCAGAAACAAATCCGCATGTTAGAACCATAATATCAACAAGCTTTGCAAAAAAAAGGAAAATAATTCTGACCAAAAGTAAGAATAATTTCTCGAATGTTAAAGCCCTTGTCATGGCAATAAGCAAGCCTAATAAAATCCACCAGAGCCATGTTTGAGACTAAAATAGGTGCCCAAAGACAATCACAAGGCCTTTTTTAAGTATGTTCATAACCTCAAAAGCACAATGCAGCAATGAGCTGAGCTGTTTGGAAACAATGTTGCCTATACTGAATTAAAAGATATATGCACCTACTGGTCAATAAATTTAGCTCTAACTTTACCCCTTTCTCCCCTCCATCTATCACTCAAGATATATCTGAAACGGTCTAATCTCCAGTTATGACACAAGACTAAGTCTTAAAGGTGCTCTCAAAAGCTAGAAGTACTGCATCAATGTGCCCTGACAATTCAGTTCGGTGTCAGCCTCCATATAGATTTTGTACCAGGTGAATGGAGGGCATTCCACAGACCTAGGCAATTATAGCCCTGTACGTCTGACAGCCTCATATGTAAAGCCATATAAATACTTAAAGGAAGTAATCAAGTAGGGCATAGGGAACCTACAGACACTGGGCCCATTTTAGTTTAGATTCATTAAGGGTAGGTAATGCTTACTCAACCTGGTGGACATTTTTGAAGAGATCACCAAAGGAATGGATGAAGGCAAAATGGTACACATCACATACCTTGACCTGGTCAAAGCTTTTGACACAATTCTCCACTGAGGTATAGTAGAAAAGTTAAATAAACTGGAAATAAACCCCTATGTCACTGGTTTGATTGACAACTGTCTCAGAGATAGGATGGAGATAAAATAGGGAAGTTACTTGTCCAAAGAGACCAGTCACCAGAGGAGTCTCCAAAGGTTCTGTGCTGGGACCTGTCCTGTTTGGCATCTACGTTTTGAAATAAAAACCAACACCAAATGACTCTGCCTGACTACATTTGCAGATGATTGCAAGCTGAAAGCAGCAATTGAATTCCCAAATGACTTAGCCATCCTGTAGGAAGGATTGTCCCAAATAAATAACTGGTACCAAAAGCACTGAGTGAAACTAAATACCAAAAATGCATTATTATATACTTTGAAAAGTCATCTGCTCAAGGGAACTACTGCATTGATAAAATGCCCCTAGGAGTTGACTCAATTGTTCAGAGTTTGAGAGCTTATGTGGACAGTGACCTAACTTTTGATCATCACATGTCTATTGTTGTAAGAAAGTCCTTCTATATTGCAGTTATAAATAAAGGGATTGTGTCAAGATCTAAGGATGTTGTTGTCCCCTTTTATGCAGTATTTATTAGGCCAGTCAATGAATATTATGCCCGTTTTGGCATGTAACTGTTCAGACACACAATTGGAATACCCCCAGGGATACCTTACTGAAAGTGTACAAGGGCTAAACAACATGTCCTATATGGACTGACTCAAAGGTCTCTCACTATACTCTGTATCCCACAGACTGCTAAGACATGACCTGTGACTGGCATTCAAGGCATCCTATGATCTGATACTGATGGATTTTCTGCACATCAGCAAATCAAATGGTATCAAAATACTTGGTCTAGGGAACTTCATGTTATAGAGCTTATACTATGTATTATTGGAGCTTTTCTCCCCGGGCCTCAACTGAAAATGGGCTAACTGAGCCCAGTGGACCATCCCAGTCATCAAACTGGAAATAAATAAATAAAATAAATAAAAATCTAAACCTCTTCTGCAACATCAACGGAATCATTTGGAGGGACAGGTATATCTCTCAGAGGATACTGCTGCACTGGAACAGACTCCACATCCAAATAAAGCAAAGTTCATCCCTCTCCTTATTCAAGTACAGCTTTGATTAATGGATGGAAAACAGAACATTTTCCCTAGGACTGCTCCCCATTCCACTAATTGACAGAAGCACCTAAGTGCTTTACCCCCATGCAATGGTCCCCTCAAATCATCTGTTTTATGAGTCCAGTTATTCCCATTAGGAAATAGAACCAAGGAAACTTGCCTTTGTCATAGTAGAAAATCTAGGGTTATGATCACCTGTTAAGGCTGATGGCATGGTTTGTCCAACTACTATCCTGCAGATGCTGCTGCTTAGGGTGTGGAAGTTAGTTTTTTTTGTTTCTCCCCATGTTCAGCTGAAGAAAGACTTATACTCAGTTCTCTTCAAGTTAATTTATTCTTTATTGAGCGATGAGTGCTGCTTAGGTAACTGAGTGCACAGTGTTATGTCAGGGCTTTTTATTTATAATTATGTGGGTGTGCAGAAGGCTGTTGCCACCCATGACATAATTTTTGTCACTGGGGGAGGGATTCCAAGTTTATTAGTCTGCCTGTGTTGCCATGGTGGGTGTAGCCCTGTGTGCATGGAAGGTGAGATACAATCAGTACATTTCATGCAGTGCATCTTTTGTGACTTAGGAGCAAAGAACAGAGCATGGCGGTATAGGATCAGAGAATGAAAAACAAATCTGCAGTTCAAATGCTTCATGTCATGTTTTGGATTTGACAGGACTTGACAAAACTTTGATTTTATATATGTTAGAGTAAACATAACTTGATAATTATAAAAAAAAATAAAAATATACTACTGATAAGGTAGTAAGATGAAAAAAGGAAAAATAAAGTTCTGTTATTTCTGTAGATTACATTTTAATGATGAAATTCCCGAGCCGCAGGTTCCTACCTTACATCTACCCTACCTGTTTCCTCCAAAGGACTGTTACAACATGTGACAGCCATGCTCTTCCCTACAAGATGGGCACACCCATCCTCTCTGTTAGCTCTTTGAAGCACACATAACATTAATCAGATTCAACTCACCTTGGTCAGAGTCAGTTATTTTTATACTCTTTGAATGAATTATTGGATAGCTACAAAGACAAACACACACACACACACACACACACATATATATATATATATATATATATATATATATATATATAAGGAGACTCAAACAGAGACAGAAGGAGAATTTGAAATGGATATCTCAAACATAATTTATTAGATGTTCTGGACAGATGATTTACTGCAAGTAGAAATGATGGATCAAAGTATAAGTGGTAGATGAAAACTATAAAATGCATTTAATAATAAAATGCTAAGTTTGTTTCAAAAGAAAATTTCTTTCTTTCTTTCTGAATTCTTGCAAGTTTTGAACTCATTTTATAAAATAAAAAATAGGGATACATACTGACTGAAAGTCTAGTATGTAATATCACAACCTCCTTTTGGTGCTTGACATCCTCAAAAAACACAAAATGATTCACGGAGTCATTACAGTGACTGCTGGTTAAACTCTTTGCTTCAAAGTTGTAGGTCTGGGGTTCAGTCATGATCTTAGGGAGCACTCCAAGTTTCCACACATCTGCTTTCTTAGGCTGTTAATATTTCATTCCATATCAAATGCATAAAGGTAGATTAATTATTCTAAACCGTTCACATGGTTTGCATTTATGCTTGCTCATGTGGCCTCCTGCATGGGCTAAAAATGGTCTGAAAAAGGCCTGGTCATTTAACTGCTTATCAAAATGATAAGCAAAGTAAAATCCATCACACTGCAGAGTTAAGCACACATACTTCATCATCACTCTAAGTATCTATCATTCTGTCTATGTATGTATCTATTTGTCTGTCTATCGGGTTGACTTTCTTTCTCTGCCTATTGCTGTCTTTCACTATCTATTTAATCTATCTATCCAGCACTCTCTCATTCTGTCAGTCTGTTAGACAAACAGACCTACGGGTAGACTATCTGTCTTTTAGTTCAGTATTCTTGAGCAGAAAGGCAACAAAGCAATTCCTTCCAGGGATTTCCCATCATGTATATTGTTAGTGTTTTTTGGCTTTTCCCGGTCAGAGGTCACCACAGCGGAACTCCAGTCCATCAATGATTGTCAGTTGATTTTTACGTACTGGCTTGCCAGACCTAACGCACAACCTTCAATGAAGGTACGCCCATTCACGCATGTCTCCACGCAGAAGACGCTCTAGCTGAGAATCGAACCTGACAGCGTCTTACTGTGAGGTGACAACGCTACCGCAGCACCACCACTGCAGGATCCATCATGTATATTACTTACCACTTAAAGATCCCACCCAGTCACAACCTTTTTCTTATTAAAGTTGACTACATATTAATGTAGAAAGACAGTTTACATGTTAGTTATGGACAGTTATTCCTGCTTTCCATTTAAAAGAAAATATTAGTCTTGAGAATTGAAACTCATGGGTACAAGTAAGGATATGTTTTCATCATACTGCCAATGTGCATAGAAATTTCCTGAAAGTTGAAATAAGGTCTGAAATCAATGTCCCTACTAAAAATGGAGAGTAAGAAGTAGTCATGCTATGGAAGCATCTGAGACACTGTTCAGTGATCAGCATCGTAGTTACAGAACTTATACATTCTAACTGAAAAAAAATGGATGATCCCTGAAAGGATTTGGGGGAAATGACAACCATAGTCTTTATAAAAAACAAAGAAGACGGGGAGAAAGGCAGTTTCAAGCCAAATCAGGTTGTATGTTAATTTGTTCTAATTTGGAAAGACAAAATGGCATGAAAAAAAGCAAAACAACACTAGGTGCTGTGACCCAGCACATTACCTAATCTGCTTAATGCAGATGCAGCATTTGGATTAGAATGGCTCACAGGCAGACTCAAACACCGTATACACAAAGCTCTTAAGAGAAGAGCCATGTAATCATTCAAACACTGTGAAACCATATAAACTGATATCTGATGAGTTGTCCGCACTATGTCTAAACCCTATATATATATATATATATATATATATATATATATATATATTTTTTTATTTATCTACACACATATATATATATATATATATATATATATATATATATATATCTACATATATATATGTGTGTGTGTGTGTGCATGTATATCTATATGTATGTATGGGTTGCTTTCAGAATATCAATGTTTCTGAATGTTGAACTGCATATAGTCAAGACCATATACTAACCATTCTGAAAGGTCAGATTGTTTTTACTGAGATTGTGGAACAATGGGAATTGGGGAAATTGCCCTTTTCCCACTGTAGTGTGATAGAGTAGCAAAAACATGGATTTTTGTATATTTGCAGTTTTCAGTGATCTGTAATGTTAATCATATGAGTTTGACCATATCCAGTTCGACATAATGGAAAGCTGATGTTACAAAGTAGATCCATATTATATATATGTATATATATATATATATATATATATATATATATATATATATATATATATGGGTCCACTTTGCAATTTCAAAATACTAAAATCTCGAATTTCAGTATTCCGAAATCACAAAGCCGAAAACCCAACCACAACTCACAAACTCGAAAACACATACCCGTGAAATTCAAAATCGCGTACCCACGTTACACATACAGTACACACATAAACATACACAAACCCCCCCGACAATCAAACAAACTAATCTAAACTACATATAAGTAGGGGGGCAAGCCCCCCCCTGCACCCACCACACTCCCCCTTCTAACTCCGAGATCGCACCAACAGTAACACAAACAAAACTCACACACACCCATCTTACAGTCTCTCAAACACACACATAGCAGTCACAACACACTCTTACACACACTAATCCCCTAACCAAGCTACTTACACACACATACTTACCAAAATTAAGCCCAAACATCCACATTTCGTACAACCAGAAGCAGAAATTCAAAATATCAGTGCTTCGGTATTTTGAATTTCATGCTTCTGCCGGTTTTGGAAATGTGAGTATTCGGCTTTGTGATTTCGAAATACTGAAATTCGAGATTTCAGTATTCCGAAATTACAAAGTGGACCCATATATATATATATATATATATATATATATATATATATATATATATATATATATATATACATACATACATACATACACACACACACACACACACACACACACACACACACACACACACACACACACACATACGTGTTTATTTGTGTTGGTAGATTTATAACAAATTGCACCTCACTGGAGCTGCTCCGTAAACTTTATACCATGAAGTTATTTGCTAATTATGCACACCAAGATCACAGATGTTACTCCCATCCATTATGTTAAGTACTCTGCATCTTTGTCATTTCTCTCTTCCTGTTTCCTTTCATGTTGTAGTTTTGTCTATCAATGACAGAGTTCAGGTAAAATAACACAGGCTATAAAAAGTGGAAGGTGAAACACTATAAAATGTTCTATTACGTGATATCTATTATGACTTAAATGTTTTTGCATATGGTATTATAAGGAGGGTGGCCTAATGGTTAAGGTGTTTGTCTTAGAAACACAAGTTGCAGGGTTTGAGTCTCACAAGGGATAATTGTCTAGGCTTAAAATGGTTCGAAAGGGCAGTTAGCCTAGTGCTTAACTATGAAACTATGAAGACATCCAGGTTTACAGAGGTGCAAGACATGATAAAATATTTAAGAAATGCAGCAGACAAAAATGAGAACAACGCAGAAAGTATGAGATGCAGCTCCACACACCCAAGTGTGAACACTTAAGTGTGACGATGTTGGTAATATACTAATAGTCCAACTGTAGTACCTCAATGGAATTGCACTTACAAAGATTTAGTACATATTAGTAAAAGTGGATGTGAGAATGAATGTTCAGGAATATGGGAGGAGTGAAGCATCCTACAAAAATACCTTATTCCTTTTACAGTGAGTTTTAGTTTAAACTGTTTTTCTTGAAAACACACTTTAGTGTTCACAGTTTTGCGTGCTGAATATTTGTATCTCAAAGTTTTCTCATATGACCAGATAAAATGTGTTTTTGATGCTCTTCAGCTTATGCACAGTGTTAGAAATAATGGCTAATAAGCATAACGGCCCTTCTCTAATTTGTGCAGCGTTGTTCTCTACTATGTAAAGACTGAGCTATGAATACATTACATTCACAAATCAACATGAACTTGTTTCTTAAATATCTGACAATTTAATTGTTATTTTTGAATGGGAGAATATAATGAATAGTTATGTCTTATATTTTCTTCAACTGTGTAATATGTCCCTGTGTTCTATTTTAATGTAGTGTGTGCTTATTTTAAAACTGGATGTATTTTATACTTTTCATTTGTATACCATGTTCTTTATGGTCATGGCTGAAAAGTGTGTTATACCAGTAGCACAACAAATGAACTAGCTAACTGACAAACTAACCAATTAAATGAGTTGTGTGTGTATTTGTGTGTGTGGGGGGGGGGGGGTGAATTATGTGACCTCATTGTCATAAAATAGCTGTAAAATTACCTGGCATTAAGAGCAGAGGATTACATTTATGATTTGTTTCTCACTGCTTCACCTTCCCTTATTGCAGAAGATGATTCCCCAGCTTCCATTTCTCTACACAGTGTCTCCGAACAAATCACTTAACAAGACATCACTCCTGAACTGTGATGGAAAAGGATTCCACTATCATGGTTAAGAACTTGAAAATGGCAATGAGAATGTTTAACAATATTCCCAATGATGGAAAAAGTTTAAAAAGAACTTTTTGGGCTGACACAATGCTGAGACCAAGGACTAGACAGTGAATTGGGAAGCAGAAATGGAAGACGTCAAACTTTGCAAGGGATATCACTATTCATATTTGACCAATGCTTCAAAGTTTTTAAAATATCAATCTTCAAGAAAAGGGAGAAGTCTGGAAATGAGACGATATATGGTGTTCTGTTTTGTTCAGCGTGAATGAGCTGATGTTATAGAGTTGTCAGATAAAGGTGAGGAGGGAGTGGGATGTATCACATAGGATCATCACCAACAAAATGTTAGCATTCTAAGTGAGAGAGCAGCTTCTTGTAAGGGAAGTAATATTATAGAGTGTTTAGCCTGCCATTCAATGTGCTTCTTCCTTGAAAACAGAATCATTCTATTGTTCTGAGCAGTAAAGCAGAATAAAAAAAATGCTTAAAAGAGAAATACATTTTTCATGTTTTCAAATAAAGTACTGTGTTTACTGAACTCTAAAACAGGATCATAAATCTTGCTCATGATTCTGCCAGTCAGGGTCTGGTTGATCATGCTCATTCATGCGCTGCACAACAGCTCATAGTCCAAACCATTATTGTTAGCGTTGTCTGTGTGTTTTCTAAAGTGGAGTTCCTATTCTTTGTTAGTCAAGTAACTTCCCACAGATCACTGGAGAATGATAAGTCAGCTGGAATACAAAAATGAATACTGCAGCTTGACTTCTGATTTTGTTGTTATACTGTGACTGACTTCAAAGGCAGCTCAGAGAATGAGACAGAGTTTCTGTGGAGGTGGTTATACTATCCTTTTAAGAATTCTTTTGCATTCATAATTTACATATGCATAAAGCTTTGTGTATTACAGTTAATAAATAGTATTTTTCAAGTGAATGAGTGAAGGAAAAGTAAACATTTGTGATAAAGATGCCAGGGAGCAAGAACTCATAGCAAATAACATGACTATTTTTTTTACCAGACATTTATTAAACTTTAATAAATACTTTGCAGATTTCACGCTAATGTTAGGACTGGAGTAAGGAACTTTCAGACAATTTAGAACATCTTTTGTACTCTAGACTCTCCCTTCTCTTCCTTAAATAATGCTGCCATACTAATAATGGATAACATGATAAGGCAATATTAAAAAATAAACTAGTAAGATATTGCTGTTATTGTACGTAAAGGCTTTAACACATAAGACAGAGTCTGCTGATAAATATTAAATGCTAAGTCTAATCGAGGGTCCTGCTTTTTTCCCCTCAGACCTGAATATCATAAGGTCCAGATTCCAAAACAAAATATCACTGAAGCAACAGTCCATCTATGGAATAATATTAAGTTTGATTCAGAGAAAGGGCAGTAGAATTCCTCAAGCTGAATAGTTTAATGAAAAATTACAGAGCCCTATGACATCATAGCATGAATCAGGCATGCAGTGACACTGGGATTAGAAATGTACATTGGTGTTTAAAGCCATTGTAAAGTCTCTTCGTAATGGCACAGCCATTAAACTACAAATTCCTAGCCTATGTGGTGGTCCACTGCTGTACAGGTACTATAGACTTTACATAGAGAAAGGACCAGCAACCTGCATTAGTACTACTGTTATATAGGTGAAGCTGTACTACAGGCATCATGTGGGGTGTGAAGGTCTTCAAAAGCCAACAACGTGCAATTTTTGTTCTACATAAGTTATCCTTTTCAACCACTAGGAGCAACTCAGGTGTCTATTTCAAAGGATTAAATGGACAAATCGCCGAAACCAATATGGTCAACAATTCAGTCCATCAACAAAAACCACAAACCTGACCAACACCCACAAACAGCAGACATCAACTCCAAGTTTGTACTACAGTGGGGAAAAGGACTGATCCCCACTATACCATGATCTCGTCACAGCAGTTCAATAGACTGAAGTGGCAACCATATGGCTTCAACCATATGGGTTTCAGCAGTTTGCCCATTTGATCCTTTAAAATAGACCCCAACTCAAGTGTAAACATTTTTTTTAAATTTGCAATGCATTTCTTTAGCACAGCTCCACTGGATGCCTTCTTCTCCATCTGGTTAGGATAAAGCACTTGTCAGATATTTTTTTTTATTTACCTCTTATGCATGCATCACCATTAGCTAATATAAACATGATACTGTGGAGACAACATGGATATTGATGAATTTCTGCAGTGGTATGTTTTTTGAGGAATTGCACTATGTCAGCAATAAATAATTAAAACCACTGGCAAAAAAATCTTTTGGATTACTATTACCTCATCCAACATAATGAATTTTCGGTACATTTGTAGTGTTCACATACAGCCAGGTACCCTTCACCATACTTCATCTCCTGCATGGAGCACCGTTCTCACTATCTGGGCAGTGCTGCAGGGTGATGGACATCCTCTGCAATTCTACCAGGAATCCTTTGGAATTCTTCAGTAAATAAATCTGCAGGCCCACCTAATGCAGAAAAAATAAATGCTCTTAGATTACCTTTTATTCAGGAAAATATAATATTCTTTCTGAAGTAGTGCCATCCAAAAAAACTATTATTCTAAATATAAATAAGAAGTTTGTATTTTGAAGTTCTGTATAACAAAACTGCATAATCTCTGTGGCATACTAGCAACATAATAAGTCTAAGACATTGTGGTAGGTAATACCTGTCAACCTCATAGAGCAAGAAATCTGGACAAACCCATGCATAAAAGTGGGGCAAATGCCCAAAAATCATTACATTTTTTAAATATTGCTCTTACAAACTTAGAAAGTTAATAGAATAACATTGTTTGCATTAGCATACATTTTCAGAAGGGTATGAAGTCTGAAACTCAAATGTCTGTCATTATTTTCTAACTTCAGTCTTTAATGAGTTGCCACTAATTTGCTAGAAAAACACAATTTTATGAAAAACAGAGCCAAAATATGAGGCAATAATCTGGACATTCTGCAAAAATCTGTACAGTTGAGAGGTAGGTAATACCGGATAATATAAAAGGATCAGTAACTGTTGCAATGCAATATCAAAAAACTGAAATACGGAGCTGAGGAGAAAAAGGCTTCAGTAGAATATGAAGGTATTTCTTCTTGGTTAGCATAACGTTTAAGGTCTGCCCCTATTGCCCAACATACAAGGTTCAATCCTGAACTCTGAACAATGTATCTGTAGTTTCTGCACAGTCTTCCTATATGTTTCTATGGGATTCCTCCTATTGCCCAAAAACATCTTGGGTGCTTCTACGTCAAACTCACCCAAAACTGAATGGAGTCATGGGCAGCAGCAGAGATTCTTTGAGGTTCCTGTTTGGGGAATAGATGTGTAGCTGATCAGTTATAGGTATTAACTGCAGTGTGCACTATCCTTCTGATGGGAGAACACTCCTCACAGATTTCACTACATACCATGGTTAGACATTTGATGGGGTAAACATTGGCTTAAATTATTTGGTCATATTGACTGTCACCAAAAATTGTCATGGGTATTTGCCAGTGATAAGTGATTTGAGGACTTGGCTAACTCTGCCTTATATTAGGAACCCATGCTGATGGTAGTAGGAAACTTTGTTCCACTACTGGACAGTGTGTGCCTGCCATAAAGCTCAGCAGCCCTGGGTTAATTAGCTACTAACCTGCTCATGTCCAGCTGCCTAGCTTTGGTTAACCTGGGATGTCTCTTCTGAGTCAAAGCTAGATGTAAAATCAATCATCCTGCCAAATATGAACTAAGGATTGCTATACCCAGTGTAGGTTCATGGACAAGATGCCTCTTGGGCATAGATGACATGAGGGTAAGGAGGAGGTTAGACATGCTTTTTATTCATGAGACAAGATGGAAGGACAGTTGAGCAAAGCCACTTGGCTTGGGATACAGAGTCTACTACTCAGGATGAGAACAGACATATACTGGTGAGGGAAATGCAATGAGCGAGATTCTACTGAATACAGAGAGGAATTTCATTAGAATTGTTGATAGACTCATGGCAATCAGTCTCTAGTGTATTGACAGGGCAGTATTCATAGCTTCTATTCTCCTCAGCAGGGTTGGGACAAGACTGCATTCAGACAGCAGTTGCATGACCTACTAGATAAAGCATAATAACATAAGTCTATGTTGATAATGGGAGATCTGAATGCCCATATTTGGTCAGAGAGTAAAAGATATGAGGAATGCCTGGGTCCACAGGGGTTAGGCAGCAGAAATAAAGAACCAAGGCTATTCTAGAGCTCTATCTGGCAAATAGCTCAATGGTGGCCAACACATAGTTTAGCAAGAGACGCATTCACAAATTCACATACAAGAGTGGTCAATATGCAACTTGGGTAGACTTCCTGCTAGTAAGGAAATGACATTGCGGTCGAAGCAGAGATTGCACAATCAGCCCACAGCATAAACCACTCGAGGCCACAATTAGCTGCAAGTTGTGGACAGAGAAAGTTCTAAGGTATACAGAGACTAGGCTGGAGACCTGGAAACTGAAATGAAGGTACAACAGATCTATGAAATCCTCAGGGATCTAGCATCTCTGGAAGAAAGATAATAGGTGGAGTTGAAGGAGAATGGCAGAGTCTCAAAGCAGCATATGTGAAGAATATAAAACAGATATGAACTGCCAAGAAAGATTCGTCCTTTCTATCGCCCACGTTTCGCTGCACTCCTCCTTTGCATTGATCGCATCTTAGACTTTGCTATTCCATCAACAGCTTTCGTTGTGTACCTCATTGGCCTACCTGTTATATAGCATTCACTCATGCTGCTTTGAGACACTGCAATCCTTTCTTGGCTCCACTCATAGCTGTTTATGGTGTCTTAACATTTGTTGAGGCTGCCTTCCTCAACTAAATGTCAACATTAATAATAGGCAGCAACAGAAATGTTAATGTGTAAGTAACAAAATAACACTAATATTGTTAATTTAGGTGGCCCTGCACTGGAGAATAATAATCAATGTTTGTCACTTGTTTTTCTCTTATTTTCATATTTACATATCTGAAAGAGCTACATATTATTTAAAGGCATGGTTCGATACATTGTACTTTTATAGTGCTTTGTTACTGCTCAAGTCTAGTACAGTATCCTACAGCTACAGATACTATTAGTTGTTTGCTAGTATTTAGAAAAACAAATACTGTTTCAATATGTTTCTCAATATTTCAAAAACAAAGTTATTGTGTAGCATATGGTGAAACTTTACATAATGATGTAGAAAACCATTACTGATATTTCCACAATAAATTGTGTATCTTGATAGATATTCATTGTTGTACTGTTAATTATTCAGGGTTTTAATGTTATTTATTTATTTATTTTTTTCAGAAAATGCTCAGCAATTTAAGAATGTGTGTAGGCTGGTAGAGGTGTGAAATTCCACAGCAGAAACATGATAGTGAGTTAAAAGATATCACTTAATCTGGGCATTTTCCCCTACTCCAATTAATTTTAGTGTTTTCCACAATTTTTTTAGCACAGAAGTTAAGAGGCATGGATATGTTTTAATAGTTGTCTGACAATGTTCTTTTATTAACATGGGTCATTAGTGAAGTGTACAGCAGATCAAGTGCAGTAGTTTTGTAGAAATGAAATACATTCCAGATTTCATCATAACATGCACCTGTCTCCTTGCAAAGTAGGGATTGTTGAGTATAATTCTGTATTACTTCCAGTATTTCAGTTGTGCAAAACTAATAGGTACTGTCCGGGGAATCACTGATGATACGCTCTACCAAATGAGTATTCATAATCAAGTTGTGTGGTATTGCCAAGTGAGATTAGTTATTTCACCTTTTCTACTATGCACACATACAACGTGAATAATAAAAGACTAATTTTACATATTCATAAAATATACCACAAAAGGGTTTAAATAAAATGTCCATTTGCATACTCTTTTCAATTGGGAGCATTATTCTTAAGTCTATTAGACCTCCCTACCTAAAATGCTAAAACAGCTGCATGGGTAATAAGACTTATCTTTCTTAGTCTTTTCATGTTTTGGTGATTGCATTGTGCTTGTCTGATTGAACTGTGTTTCTTTTTCTCCCTCCTGCATGCTTATATATAACAGTTCTATGTCTTATCTTCCCTGTTTACCTCCTAGCTTGGACCCCAACCATTCAACAAGCCGCTAACCCTGTGCATGGTGTGGAAACATCGCTCATTAGCCAAGAACTGGCCCCAATACTCAATCTCAAGTCTAATCCATTCTAAAGACTGTAAACTAAGTATGCAGGTAATGAACATTAATATTTAATTGAAACCTAATTATCTTAGACTATTGCTACAACTATTTGTATTATCAGGAAAAACTCCTTGTGGCAAGCACTTTATCATGAACTCCAGCCTCCACTTTCCGGCCTCCTTTTCCTCTTGCCTCACCCACTCCTGACTCTTATTTTACTGGTTTTATTAAAATCCCTGGCATAACTATATTGTTACCTCTTACCCTGTGTCCTAAAGCTCACCATTTACCATTCCCTTTAGATCTTGCTTGCTTGTTGCACTCTAAATCTGGCTAAAATCTTCTCCTGAAACTGGATTGAATTGACTGATTATTTTTCATACTATCCTCCAATCCAGATATATCCCAGCTCTGTTCACACTTAGCTCCCCTCCCAACCCCACTCCCACCCATCCCCCTTTATACCTAACCATCTGATCTTCCCACCCAAAACCCCACCCCTTCCTGGATCCCAGCAAAATCCTAAAACTTTCTCTTCCCTACTTTTTGCATATCTAACTACCCTCCAAGACCCCCCCCCCACTATCAATAATTTCTCCAACTCCCCTTCCTGGACATATTCCATATTTCCCTCCTACTCACTTCTTATTCTAAAAACAACCCTCCTATATGTATCTATCTCTGCATCTATCTTCCCTATGAGTACCTTACTTCCTAAAATAAAATAAAATTCCCTCCCACTCCATATCATCCAAAAGTAAGACCAAGTACCTTATTTATTACCCACTAAAATGTAAACCCTATTGTCACCCTGAAACTCTACTTCTATCTGGAGAAATACATCCTAACTCAGGATCTGTGCCCAACTCTACTACCTGTTTCAATTCTCCTCCAAACCCAGGCCACTCATCCATTCCAAACAAACACATTTCCTTTTACTCAATTAATACCCAAAGTATTCTTAATAAAGTAAGACAACTTTATGCATGGACATCCAACCACACCCCAGATGTCATCACGCTAACAGAAACTTGGCTAAAATCCCCAAACCAAGATAAAGACATCCTCCCCCGGATACAATATATTCTGCCTAGATTGCCTAAACAAAAAAGGAGGTGGAGTTGCCATTGTCTACTCCAACAACCTCACACTCTCTAATCCCATGCAACCAATTCCATTATTTCCACCTGCAGAATTACTGACAGTTAATCTTAAACTCAATGACTATATCACTATCATAGTAGCAGCCATCTACATTCCACCAGGGGATAAGATTACTTTGCAGGAAAACATTCTCTCATACCTTTTGCATCACATTCCCAATGAAACCATCCTGCTTGGAGATGTAAATATTAACTGGTTAACTCTTGGTAATCCTAACTCTCCACATGACATTAATCTATATGGTTTTACACAACAAATCTCTCAACCAACACATATTAATAAATCTCAGACACCTAGCACCCTTATATACTGCATACTAGTCTCTAATCCCTCCAAATACCATTACCCAGAAACACTACCAAACTTCATGAGTGATCACATGCCATAAACGTGCTCAGATATACTCCTCATTTCTGTAAACCACGCAGATATATAACCTGTCACAAAATATCTAACTTCCACCCAGAATCTTTTAAAACTCTCCTCTCTAGAGTAAACTGGAATTTCCTCACCCAGCTCCCATTCAGTGAAGCAGTCCAAGCCTTCAACTTGACCTTCCTTAGCATTCGAAACTCACTAGCTCTTCTCTGCAAAGCACATATAAGAGCTAACATATCTCCATGGCTATCAAAAACTACTCATACTTTCATGAAAGCTAGAGACAGGTCTTGGAAGAAATGGGTACAAACCAAGCTCCCTGCAGACCTGCAAAGATATAAAGAACTCAGAAACCAGACAAAAAAACTCTTTAACAAAGACAAAAAAATAATTTCTATTACAACCCTCCAACAACATTAAAACTGGATCCTAAACAATTCTGGAATGCTATAAACCAAATACTGCACCCTGGTAATCCTAGTTTCCCCTGGCAGGACACCAGAAGAGACAGCAAACACCTTTAATACCTATTTTATTAGTTTCCCCAATCCATGCCCAGGCAGGACACCTGAAGAGACAGCAAACACCTTTAATACCTATTTTATTGAATCCATATCTAAGCTATTTAACCCTAATCCTAACTCCCCTAAACTAACCTTCCAAACTCCTCAGAATCTGCTCCGGCTACTAACTCTGTACATACTTTTTCCCTTAAACCTGTATCTACCACCTATATCAAAACTCTACTCTCCAAGTTAAAACCTTGCTAGGTATAAGCTGATAACATCCCCTCATCTTTCCTCCAGATAGCAGCTAATTCTCTTGCTCTTCCTATATCTGTCCTAATCAATCACTCCATTTCAGAGTCAAAAGTTCCTTCTATCTGGAAACAATTCTACACACTACCTATTCACAAAGGAGATAACTCCTCAGATATCACCATTTTCAGACCTATTGCTATCCTCTCCCTCTCTGTAAAGTCTTGGAAAAATGTATACACAAACAAGTTATGCAATGTCTAATACAGGAAAATCTGCTCACACCCACTCAACATGGTTTTCTGCCTAAACATAGCACTGCCACAGCTCTACTATCCTTCCTTAACACAATTTCCTTGGCCAGAGATGACCACAAACTTATTTCTTGTCTATTCTTAGACATTTCAAAAGCTTTTGACACAGTCTCTCAATGTCTTCTGCTGGATAAACTGTCTAACCTTAACTTCTCCTCTGATACTGTTGCTTGGTCCTGCAGCTATCTCACTGACAGGCTGGAATCAGTGAGATAGCACTCTGCACTATCCACTCCCCTCTCAGTAAAAATGAGTGTCCCCCAATGATCTATTCTAGGGCCTGTACTCTTCAATATCTTTACTAATCTACTCTATACTTCTTGCCCTCAATCTTCCCTAGTTCAATATGCTGATGACACTACAGTCATCACCATTGCCAACTCTCCCTCTGAACTCTTATCAGCTACCCAGACATCCTTTAACTAAGTTGAATCTTGGCTCTCCAATAACCAGCTCATCCTCAACCCTAAGAAAAAACTAAACTATTACTCTTTCTCCCCAAAACTGTTAACAATACTAAATCCACCTTCTCCATATTGTCTCTAAATAATTCTCCCACCAAAGTGGAATCCAGCACAAAACTCCTCAGCATTACCATCATGTAACATGTAAATAATTGTATCAGAAAAACCCACCAGAAACTAGGGCTCCTGTACAGAAATAAAAAGTTTCTCACCGCTGAAGCCAAGATTACACTCTGTCTCGTGCTTACCTCCTACCAAGGCTAATGTATAGCTCCCAAATTCTCACAAATCCTAACTCCTCTCTACTGACAAAACAAGAGTCTACTTACAAGGTAGCTAGATTCGCAGCACAACAAACATATAAATCCCATCACTGTCTCTCTCTCTCTAAAACACCTACATTGGCTTGAACTACCCCACCTACTTCTCCTCTTTCAGCTCCAAAACATTCACTCTATCCTATTCCGGCCATCCTACTGTCTAGCTCTATCCTCCCTCATTTTATTTATTTTTTGTTTATTTATTTATTGTCATTTGTTAACTGGGTTGGTCCAACTGAGCCAATGGCCATTTTCAGTGGAGACCTGAGGAGAAAAGCTCTAATTACAATTACAGACATGCCAATAAACAGTAATTAATACAAAGTCTAAAAATTACAGTAGTAATATTGACAAGAAATATTTACATAAAATTAAATCAACAAAGACAATATATTTATATATAAATTTCAAAAAATCCAGTACAATAGCAGCAGGATAATCCCTGAGTAGGAATATTTACAAGAACCTGATTGCAGATATACTGTAAAGAAGAGCAAGAAAGAAAGGCGGATAAAAAGAGAGAAAAACTTAAAAGTAATCAAAGTAGAATTTAGGAAAAAAAATCAGTTAGAGATCAGGTTGGAGCATGGCAAGGGCAGGACCAGGTCTTAAGAAGGTAGTGTTTGATTTGTAGTTTGAAATGGAACTTATGGGGGATACTTCTTATTTTAAGGGGAAGGGAGTTCCAGGTGTGAGCTACAGAGTATTTATATAGGGACTTACCGATATTTTTTGATAGTTTGTAAATGTCAAGCAGATGTTTGTTAGATGTACGAAGTTGACGTTGGGGGTTATATAGAGATACAGTATTAGAGATGGAGGGACAGGAAGTGGGGCTATAAAGAACTGAGTGTGTGATACGCAGTTGAGAAAGGAGAAAGGAACAATTGTTTAGGGAATTCAGGCCATTGTAATGATTTAAGGGTGAGGCAGTAGTGGGATTTGTAAGGGAGATTAGAGGCGAATCTAACTATGTTATTATATGTTTGCACTAGTTTAGAGAGAAGTGAAGACTGAAGGTTAGTAAAAACTGGAGCCGAATACAAAAGACAGGGTAATAGGAGAGACAGGGCCAGGGAGGGTTTGGTGGAGGGTGAAAGCAATTTGTGGTTATTGTACAGGAGGCCAAGTTTCTGGTGTTTTTTTTTTTTTTTTTTTTAATGCAATGATGGATATGTATGTTGAATTTTAATTCACCGTCAATTATAATACCAAATAATTTAGTATGGCGTTCTGGTCTGAAAGTGGTATTGTTGAGGAAGGTAATAGAGGAAGTTCATTTGGGTGTTGACAGTGTTTTAGGAAGGAAAAGTAGAAGTTTAGTTTTTTTTTTGGATTTAGAATTAGTTAATTATCAGTGAGCCAGGTTTTGATGGATGTAAAAGTGTCTTGGGTAAGAGCAAGGAGTTCTGGGATGCTGTGGGCAGTGGTATTAAGGGTTGTGTCATCGGCATATTGTAAAAGTGATGGAGAGGTTGGTAGCAGAGCATAAACTGTTAGTAAAAATATTGAACAAGAGAGGACCCAATATAGAACCTTGGGGGACACCGGTGTTAATAGGAAGAAATGGGGAGGTGACAGTTTTCCAGCATACAGATTGTTTTCAGATTGTTCCACAAAACCACAAAATGTATGAAGAATACACCAAAATGTAAGTTAAAGAGTCAGAGGCATTCCACAAATTCAGGGTCAGTTTCTACTTTCTTTTGCACAAACTGTAGTCAGATAAAGAAAGAGAAAGTAAATATTTATTTATTTTACATTTGTTAGACATACATATGCATCTTCCACTATTCTCCTACTAGACTTCTCCAGAGCTCAACCCAAGACCTACCACATATCTATAAACTCAAGACCAAATCTGGGTGCATCATACTTCTACATACATATCACCCTTCTATTGCTTGGAATAAACTCTCCTTGAAATCAGGACCCTCACACATCCTAAATAATTTAAGACCAGCACCAAAGAGTATCTTAAAGGTCACTGGACTTGTACTCACCCCCCCCCCCGAAAATCTCCCTCCATACATATGACAGTCATCCTCCTGCTGCCACTTTCCCTCACTCTATCCTTTCCTTTAACTAAGCCCTGTCTTCCTACCCATTCTGCTAATGCCTTTGAGTAACTGTAAATAGTACATGTCCTAACAGCTAATCTCAATAAGATCTCTTTTTGCATTATGTAACTTCCTAAGCATATACATCTTATTCTCATAGGACATATTACTAAAATCTACTTTGTGTTTCAAATGTATTATGCATTATCTCTAGTTTTTAATTGCTTTAGTTATATGAAAATTGTACAATATATGGAGCTTTTCTCCCCAGGCCTCTGCTGAAAAAGGGCTCTTTTAGCTCAGTCGGACATTCCCAGTCAACAAATGTAAAATAAATAAATATTTACTTTCTCTTTCTTTATCTGACTTCAGTTTGTGCAAAAGAAATTAGAAACTGACCCTGAATTTGTGGAATGTCCCTGACTCTTTAACTTTCATTTTTGTATTCTTCATACATTTTGTGGTTTTCTGGAACATTACTCAGAATTTTACATTCACTGAATAATGACAGACTTTGGTTCAGACTTCATATCATTCAGAAAATGCATGTGAATGCAAAACCTGTTATTATAGCAAATTTCTCAGAATATAAGAGCATCATTTAAAATCTGTCCCTGATTTTGGCCTTTGACCCTGATTATTTTTTGTCTGTGTCCTGATTGTTGCAGTAGGTCAAAAAGTATTTTCATCACAAGGAGGTGACGTGCACAATAAAGTGACTTTAACTATTGGCTGGGGTTTGGCTGCTTTTGGAGGAAAGTAACTTACCCTTCTGGTGTTTGCTAAATTTAAACAGTGAAACTTTGCAAGAGTACTGTGTACTTGAATGAAAAGTTGAAGCATTTGTGGCTGTTATTTGTGTGAAATAATGTTAAAATTGCATAACTCTCAACTGCCCTTGATTTTACTTCATATTTTTTATCTGTTCCTTATAACTGCTGTGTTTTTTTTTTCCTTGAAAATCATTTAAGTCTACAGTCATTAAATAAATGATAGAAATTTGAGCTCCAGACTTCACATATTTCAGAAAATGCTTGTTAAGTCAAAATCTGTTACTTTAGCAACATATATATATATATATATATATATATATATATATATATATATATGAGCAAGGTTTAAAATCTATCCCTTATTTTGTGCTTTTGCCCCTCATTATTTTCTGGCTTTGTCTCTCACTGTTACTCTAAGAGATATTTCTTTATCTTAGATAGATGAAGTGCATACAACAAAGTTGCTACCACTGTTATATTTAGGGGGGATTTTCTGTGAATAAAAGTAACTTGCCCTCTGGTCATTTGCTCAATTTAATAATTCTGACTTTGCTAGATTAACATGACTATATGTGAAATAAGTTGCAAAACTTGAGCTACTGTGTGTTTGTGAGAAACAATCTTAAAATGCATTTTTGTGTCAGCAATTATTTATTTTTTATTACTACAATGAGAGAAATTGAAGTGTATTCAGTGAATAATGGGGTATAACTGTTGGATCTAGGGCTATCTGTGGATGAGAATAATTGACCCTGCTGGTATGATCAAGTTACACAGTCTTAGGCTTTGAAGGAGCAGTGAGCATTAGTGTAGATCAGATTGGAACACTTTACTGTGGCTATTCTTTGTCACAACTGAACATGGGAAATACACACAGTTGAGTAGCTGTAACTGATAGGCACAGACAGTGGAGAATCAAAATTACAGGAGTCTGAGTGATGATTTAGGAATACATTGTTCTAAAATGGGTACATTTGTATTATTGGCAAGCAATTTATTTTTTGTTTTTCCTTTTTTCATTATTTGCTGGGAGAATGTTCAAGGCTACTGGCATATAAAACAAGCATACACAAATGTGGCTTTGCTAACAATATGTATAATTTAAATTAATATGATAGGTGACAGTACAATTAAAACAATCAGGGAAGTAAATCCAAAAGAATATGCATTGGTATGTTGTCAAAAACATGTGTGGTCAGAGGGGGACCCATGGTTTGAAAACTACCCAATGCCCGGGGTTTACTCAGTCTGCAACTAATTCTGCAGTTTTTGGATGAAAGCGCTAAATCCTATTAATAGTGCCTTATATTGGTGAACAGTTTGGAGTATGTGGCTCCTAGCACAATTTTCTTGATTTTTTTTTCTGTCAGTGCTATTGGTTGGCAGATTATTCCTGCAACTACAGTGACCCTTTCCTATTCTTAGTTATGCCCCTTGTGATAATGTTGCCTGACAATTGTCTGTCCTTTACTACTTGAAGGTGTTCACCTGCAGTTTGTTATATAACAGATTATGATCATAAAAAAAAAAACATTTTGTCTAAATTCAATCAGAGCTTAAAATATACAACTGCACACATAAAATGAACTATTAATCATATTTTAAAATTTTCTACATGAAATACAGTGCTTACAAAAATACCCACCTAGGCAAGAGGAAGTGACATTTATTCATGTAAAATATTCTGTACTTAACTGTATACATTTACCCAAGATATGTATGCACTCTTTTCAATTTGTAGCTCGCACTTATGAACAGCATAAGAAAGACACGGTTCATTAATCAGCAGTTTAAAAAATAAACTTGCAGAGCACCGAACAAACCACAAATAACAGTCAAGGAAGGGAACATGCAAAGAAGGGAAGAAATTAAATTGCACAGAAGAAAAAAGGAGGCTTCACACTGCAATAGCAGTCATAAGGAGGCAGCCCGGAAGTTTGTTCATCACGCCAGTCATAACAGAAAAACAAACTGGATTTAATGTTAGTAACTGAACCTTTGACAGTATTTGTAGTCTGTTTATCTATACCTCTTTAGAGCTGATGGAACATCAGATGTATTTATTAATATTAGGCATTGTTGCAGGAGTTGTAAAAGTCACAACATTTTCATCATGATTAAGTGCTTTGTACTTAAATACATCATTTTTTCATAACCACAGCACACAAAAGAGACTAATATAGTTTTGCATAGAGGATAGCCTCAGAAATAAATATAAATTCTGCTAAATTAAAATGATGCCCTGTAGAATTTAGTAATAATCTTCACATGATGAATTAAAGAGAACATGCTGTACTTATAGCTCTATTTCAAAATCTACTTATTTGCATAAGGTGCAAGTAATGACCAATCTGTTTATGATGAATGCAGCACAGCATTAGAATATTAATTAGCTCATGATTAGAAATAAAGATTTTGGCTTTTCCAGGCCTCTAATCAAATTAATTTACAACACAAATAAGTTAAGTTAACATTTGTGACTTTTCTTTTGTCACAATTCAACTGAGCAATCAGTATTTTGCAAATAAAGTCCTTCTGGAAATAAGGATTCTTAATGTAGTTTGTGATGTAGACAAGGGTGTAGCTAGGCATAATGTTTCCACTCTACAGAGTACATTGTTCTGAACATCACTTAGAAAATTAAAGCTTTTTCAGGACATGGTATATCTGTGACTTTTTAAATTAATGCCTTGCTTACAGAGAGGCTTACTAATCCAAAAACAGTATCTTTTGTAGGTACAGAGGAAACAGCTTAGAATGATGTATGCATTTATTAAGTGTTCTGGGTGCAACATTTTGTGAGATGTGCACATTTTTTAATGACAGATAGGTTGGGAGAAGCAAAAGGAGATGATAACACCGCTGGGTGCAGATATAATTTTTAACCCTGCAGATATCACAATTAAACTGAAATGTTCATAATGTTAATAATGCCCTGCAACTGGAATATAACCAAAGAACCAGATACTTCTACAGATTGTCTGAACTGCTCCATACAGCTTATTCTTTAGCAGACGTATGCCCAGCATATACAATATGTCCTTGGACAAAGAAGTCCCCATCATAAAGCAACCTGAGGGCTCAGTTCAGCCAGCCACAAGATGAAGATATTGGGGACTGAAAGAAATCTCCATTTGGGCAGTCACATTCTCTGCTGTGTTGGTTGTATCACTGATTATAATGTTAGCCACCAGTACTGAGTATTGAACCCAGTGACTGAGGATTCAGTCTGAATAAGGTGAACTGAGCAGCCTATGACTAGCCCTCCTATTTAGGAGGGCAAGCAGTGGGATTTCCCCGCATTACAAATCCTATGCTGGAGAGCAGAAGGCTTGATCTGGGAATGCATGTATGAATTTGAGCCTCTTTAATGCAATATCCTGTAACTATGGGATCAGGATTCCATATGCAGGTGCAGGACCACCTTGGGTATTAGAAGTATAAATAACATTTTATGCCTGTCATTGTAGATGAAATCCAGCTGGTGCCTGACTGTCATCGACATAACTGTCAGCATATGTCACCACTTGAAGGCCAATCATCTCTAGGAAGGAAGATCCATCATCAAACTTAATGGGTGACGAGTGTTGCTCGGCAGGAGATAAAGAAGTAGGGCAATATGATCTGCGTAATGGAGGTCAAAAATAAATAAATAAGAACAAAAATGGACAGTTACAAATCATTGTATGATTAGAATTAGATTGTAGCTAGGAACCTTCATTCAAATTATTTTTATATGTGTGCTTTTTGTTAAAGATGAACTGGAGTTTTATAAATTGTCTTTTGTTTTTTTCGGAAATGTCTTTGTGAATCTTTTTATTCCGTAGAATTACACATTTGTTTAGCACAAATCAAAATAGATGAGCTATGAGAGAGTGTCTGTGTGTGTGTTTGTGTGTGTGTGTGTGTGTGTGTGTGTGTGTGTGTGTGTGTGTGTGTAGGCTGGCACAAGTGTGTGCAGATGAGTATATTATTAATAAAGCAGATCTAAGAAATAAAGAATACGATCTTGTTATTCACAAAATAGTATTAGTAGAAACTAGAGCTGCTGATTGGCAGATCAGCAATTGTAGATACTGGTAATATACTCCTTTCTCCCTACATCTGTGTGAATTCAGACTTGGTATATGTTAGTAAGGGATTGTAGTATGACTGTCTTTTTCCACCTAGTGTGGGTGAAATGAGGCTCATCTCCATGCAGTAATTGCTTATGTTAATTGTTTAGAGCAGTTTGGTTATACTTACAGATGTCTGACTGCTTGCAATGAACATGCTGCCCAGTCTTGTATGCTTATTATAGCGAGCTGCAACAGAATCAGTTACAATGAAAGGTACCCCTGTGAATTTATATCACATATATAAGTTGTTGACCATAAACCGATTAGTTTATAATGAAACACACACACATGATAGTTGTAATGTAGTTCATCTAGCAAGATAATCTTACATTTCTGGAAAACCTCATAGGAACTGTGACAGACAATCATTTGATAAAAATCCATAAATGCCAGAATGCTGCTGCAAATAAGCAGAAAGGAAACGAAGCCTGCTTTCCAGAACAAACGTTAGCAAGGCCAGCCTTAGGGCAGTTCAGCCTATTTATTCCAATAATACCCCAGTCCTACTTTGAGCTAAATCTGCAAAAGATTATGACAGGGTAATTATGCCTTGCATTACCTACAAGATTTGCTTTAGAGAGACTACAGCAAAGAACCAGGCCCTTTCCACTTGTATTCATGTTTCTACATTAGTCTTGTGAATGAAGCAGAGTACATTTCTTGCTATGCACTGTACTTGTGACTAGACTAGTATTATTAATACCAGAACCATAGGGTACCTGTCAAGTCATCGAACGTTACATGGTCGAGACCAAACGTTCGAAATTTTGAGTGCTCGAATATAAACTTTCAATGGCACTGTACGATGCAGATAGGGAGAATTTCCCTTTTCTGCACTGAAGTGCAGACTCAGAGTTGGTATATTTAAGTAGGGGGTGTGGGGGGCGCACTGTTAAAGTGTTTTTTTCTGTGTTTTCTTTTCTTTTTTTTTTTTTTTTTATGTTCGAACATCCAAATGTCGAACATTTGGTCTCGACCATGTAATGTTCGATATTTTGAATGTTCGAACATTTAACATAGACCCGAACCGTACATAAGGCAGGGCAACTGACCCAGGCGCAAAGTGTTAGGGAGCAAAATCGGTCATCCAATCCATCCTTATTGCTCTTTAAGTGCAAGCCGGTACTGCATTTCCAGTCAGACCTGAGTACTGTAGCACTTCCTGTGTGATATAAACTGTAGCAAATGCTTGCTATAGTTTAAAACAAAAAAAAAAGATTTGTTTCTTATCTTTCTTTTTTATTATTAAAATTTGAATGCTGTAGTACTCTATACAGGATATAAATTGTAGTAACTGTTTACTACATTTGTAGCAAGCAGTTTTCTACAGTTTAAAAGAAAAAAACAGATTTGTTTCTTTTTTATTTTTGGTTAAACTACAGTCTCAAGGAAGTGGGTAGGAAACAGGGTGCAGAGAGTAGACCTGATTGGCTCTTGCCTTTAAAGATCCCTAAGTATATATTTTTTGTAGCTCTTCCAGTCAAGAAATGGATAGCTGCGGTAGAAGGTTTGGGGGTGGGATGCAGAAACACAATCTTTTGGGGTGAGGCACTTCATGAGCACCAACCACCAGAAAGAGCTAGGGGGACTAGTTTGTGGGACTGTCACAGGGCGCTAGTTGAGCCAACTATACCTCTGATTAATACTATAGTATCACACCAGTTGTATGGCTCAAAGGGTTTGCTTGCATGCTCCCACAGTAGTCAGTTACTGATGCTGAGTGCTTGGCGATATTTTCAAGACAAGATTTTGGTTAGATCAACCATCTGTGTTTGTGTAATTCTAGTTACTTCATTGAAGATAAAACCATGTATAATATGAAGACTGACAGTAGCACTGTGTTTGCATTTACTTCTCCTGCTGATTTGGAATGTATGATATGAGTGATAAATGTTATTATAAAATAAATAAATAAATAGCTGTGGACTAGTCAGCCTCACCCAATATGAACAACACTATGTGCACATAACAACAACAAAAGAAAGATTGCCCAGACACAGTAATGCAAGATCACTTCTGATCACCAAGCCTTGTGAAAAAATGTTACCAGTTCAATGATAAGTCCGCAAAACACTTGTTGCAGTTGCAGATAGGGGCAAAATAATCCCAACTAAGTGAAAGATGAGGTATGATGAGGTATGCCACATAGGTGGCAGTACACTAAACACCGAAAGTGTGATGAGAGACTTAGGGACACAGGTGGACAGTGGTCTCACCTTCGATAATTACATCGCCACAACAGTCAGGAAATCCTTCTATGTGGCACACCTCATCACTAAGGGCTTTTCATCCAGAAAAAAGGAGGTCATTGTCCCACTGTACTCATCCCTTATTAAACCCATTATAGTGTACAATGCCCTATTTGGTATGTACCTCACAAGACATCTGCAACAGTTGGAAAGGCCACAGAAATACCTCACTAAAAGAATCACAGGCCTAAAGCAGATGCCCTATGCTGACCATCTAAAAAAACTCCAGCTATATTCTGTGGCATATCGACTACTCAGAGGCAATCTCTGCTTAACATACAAGGCCATGTCAAACCCTGAGCTGTTGGACATGCTCCACTTAAAGAAAGCCCAATCCCTCAGAGCCACACGCTTTAGGGATCTAAACTTTGTCATCAAAATGAACAAAACATGCTGGAGGGATAGGTTCCTGACCCAGAGACTCCCCAGACTCTGGAATAGACTGCCCATACATGTCAAGAAGAGCGCCTCTTTGGCCCTCTTCAAAAGGAACCTTGACGATTGGATGGGGGATAAGAAATTCACCCCGGGATCACGTCAGTCACCCTGCTAGACAGAGGTCCAGGGAAGTAAATATTGTGGGAAGAAATGCCAGGAAATTGTTATGGCTAGACTTGTATAGGCCCTAGGGCCGATAGCCTAGTACCAACCTATGAACCTATGAATGTTCAGTTACGGCAGACAGAAGTGGATAGAAAAATGATTCCACTTGGCTGAAAGAGGAAAACAAAACAGAAGCAGTCTGACAATAATGGCACTGCAGGGATTGCACAAGTTGTGTACAGTATGTGGGGAAGGACAAGGGGATACTTGGAAAATGCTTGGAATAGAATGTGAAGGCATTTTGGGGAGGAACTGCATTGCAGAAAGCTGAACACAGTTTAAAGGTCATGTATATTCTCTCCACATCCACAAGTTTTTCCTTACAGTTTTCTGATTTCTTCCTACCTACCTAAACTTGCTGCTTCATGACTATCCTAAATTATCTCTACATGTAATCATTATTGTTGGCCCTCTGGTCTACCCTATGGCCGGACAAGATCTGCAAGCAAAAGTCCACTTGCACAGTTTAGCAACTAATTAAATAAATAAAAATAAGTATTTAGAAAAAGCTGTGATTTTGTATTATTTCTTGAGAGGTATGAGATTTATTACCATAATCATTATTATTATTATTATTAATAAGTCATCTACCATTTTATGGAAGTTCAACAGTTGTATGTGACTTTGTGGAAAGACTCTGACTGTAACACCATATGAAAATTAGCTTGGCATGAGATTCTGGTGTTTAGAAGGTCATGAATGAAATAATGGGTAGTATGACATGATAATTTGCCATATCTGCAGCTAACCAAACCTACAAGTCACACCACTGATTAGCACTACAGCAACTAGACTGGCTAGAATTCCCTCAGCTGCTCCAACTATACCAACTACAAATCATCCACTCTGTCATCTACCTACCCTCCTTCTGCCCCAGCCTCTCCACTATCATATCCAAATATTCCCCTGCAAGGACACTATGCAGCTCAAATCAAAAATTATTAGACATTTACAAACCCAAAGCCAAAATAGGCTGCCTTTTCTATAACTATAACCCAGCTATATCTTGGAACCAACTCCCCTTGGAAATAAAATCCCTCCAGCATAGCAAAAGTTTCAAATTAGCCACAAGGAAATACCTAAAAACAAAGTGGTCTTGCCACTGTAGCCAACCACCCTGAAACCACCATCCTTTCACCTATTTCACCACCTCACTCTGAATGTATCTCTAACACTATTCTTCTGCCTCTTCTACCTCTTCCCTTCCTCTACCTCCAACCACTCTTAATTCTTACAGTCTCAAAACAACCTACCTGCCTAGTCTGTCTCCTATACTCTACCTCCCCTACATCTCCTACTAGCCATTCTTACTTTCCTTTCTTGTTTCCAAACTCCTATACAACTCGATCCTACCCACTTTAAATAAGCATCTGCCTAACTATTAACTCATTTTGCTCTAAGCAGCTTAAATAATATTGTAACTAGTCACTTTTACTTCTACTAATTGTTTAAAACATTGTTTGTAACAACTCACATACTTGTCTGCCAATTGTTAATACTCTATAATTGAATTGCCTGAGGAGCTTTTTTTCTCTCCACGTCTCTGCTTGTAAGATCCTGTAGCTGACTGTTACTACTATGTTACTAAAATTTAATAAATTGTTTTCTAGTCCTGAGGAGCTTTTCTCCCTGGGTCTCTGCTGAAAATGAGTCAAAAGTTCAGCCAGACCAACCTTGTTAACAAATGTAAAATAAATAAATAATAACTAAATAAATAAATAAATAGAAAATATGCAGGCTCTTTGCCCCTCCATTGTTCCCACAAGCATCACGCCCATCTACACTAACTCATTTGACCTGCATTTTGTGGCATCTGAGAACACAAGGCATGGGAGGGGAGAGTGGGTCTAGCATACATCAGAAGATATTATCAGGTTTCATATTTCAAATTACCTTACTTTGGAGAGCTTGCTTGCATGCTGTCTGCACCTTCCAAATATGGTGACGTTTGCAGAATACTTAACTTACCAAAACAGATTGATAGTTTATTTCTAAAATGTTTTTGACAAAATACAAGTTAATAAAGATACTGTTTTACTTTTATTACAAATAGTAGCACATATTCCTAATATCTAATTTGGCAATCTTTATGCCAGAAGGTGGAAGGGGATTGGTGCATGGGGTAATAGGCTCAGTAGTCTCAATGAAAATGGTCCATATTGGGACCAATAATTCTGAAGGCTGGCCCTGGATGTTAGAAGGCTCTCCATGTTTCTGTGGTACTATATATCTTATTACTACCAGACCAGAGGGAAAACTTTGTTTTGACATTGAATTATTAACTCATGTTGTTAAATTATGGCTACAGCAACCAAAGAATATACAAACAACAACAATTACACTAATGCAAGATTAAAGGGGATTTAAATATGGCACTTTAAGTTCCAGTACTGAAATGAAGGTGAGATCTGGGATGTCTTTCAATTGTACAAAAGTCAGATGGTCAATTTTTGCTTGATTCCACATTACATCAAACTTATTTGGTCAACGTGTGTACAATCAAGTGAAAATGGATCATTCTGTGCATGTGCGAGTGTGTATGTGTTTGTGTCTGTGTGTCTGTGTGAGTGACAGAGAGAGAATACATACCTATGTGAGAGTGTGAGCATGTGTTGAGTGTGTGTGTGTGTGTGTGTGTGTGTGTGTGTGTGTGTGTGTGTGTGTATGTGTGTGTGTGAGAATATGTACATATGTGTGAGTGTGATCATGTGCTCAATGTATGTATATATATATATATATATATATATATATATATATATATATATATATATATATATATATATATATATATGTGTGTGTGTGTTTGTGTGTAAGTGAGAGAGAGAGAATGTGTGACTATATGAAAGTATGTCTGTGTGTGTGGGATTTGGGTTCTGTGTCATTTGCTGGCTGTTAGTGTGAGACGACTATCAGTGGGGTAAGGAGTTTTTCCTTATTTCCCACTGTCATGCAATCACAGAATTAGTGCATTTATTTACCAGGGACAGTGGTGCTCCGGTAGAGTTGTCGCCTCACAGTAAGACATTGTCCTGTTTGATTCTCAGCTAAAGCATCTTCTGTGTGGAGACATGCGTGAATGGGTGTACCTTCATTGAAGGTTGTGCGTCGGGGCTGGCAACTCGGCATGTAAAAATCTACTGCCAATCATTAGCGGACCGGAGTTCCGCTGTGGCTACCCCTAACCGGGAAAAGCTGAAAGACACAACATTTATCAGGGACAGTGGGGGAGCAAAAATATTTTTTTCAATGTATTTTTGATGATTGCTGGCATTCTGATGTAATGTGTTCAATATATTTAAATGCTGAATTAGTGATATTCGGTTTCGGATTTATCCAATACAGTATGTAATTTATCTATCCACCACAACTGCCAGTTAACATGCATTTGTCTAAAATGCACCTTGTCTGTGGATACCTTGCTGTTTGCTTATTTCCCAAGGAAAAACAAACTATTAGTTTATTATAGTATGTTTGAGCATACAGAGACTGAAACAGTCTTCTTGAAGGGGTGTGGTACATATTTCCATCAACGTTAATACATTTTTAAAAATAAAATCAGTCGTTCTTTAGATTGACACATTTTTCATTAATGTGGTCCTTAATGTACTGCCATGGTAGCCTGGTCATTTGACCAGTTGCTTCAGAAGTAATAAGGTATCCAGTACATCTGAATTTGCTTCCTATTAAAAATTGTGATTAGCTAAAACTGTAGAAGCAGGACACACCATAGAAGTAAAATTATAACCAACCTCCTCATGGTACAAAAAGGTATTTATATACTGGTAGAATCGTTAATACACATGGATAACTTTCATGTAAATGTTTTAATCTGCAATTTATGGCATGTCTTTCTTTTTCCATTTCACCTCTGGCAACTGCCAAGTAAGTATATATGAGCTCATTTGTGTTTTTTTTGAGAAAATAGATGAATCCTGCTTAACCCTGCAGATGGGCACTCACCTTGTTTGGAAAGAATGACCTTGTTGTCTACAGCCTTTTAGTCTGCCATTACAAGCCCTAGAACTGAGAGGTGAGAGCCAGGGATTGAAGACCCGATATGTGGCTCAGAGGATGTTACTGATGGAAGAGTTACCTTGCTGGGCAGATCTAGGATGGTGTAAGTATCATCAGCATGTCATTTAGCTTATACCTCCCTGCTACTTTTCTTATAAGTAGCCTGCCTAGCAGTCAGGAAGATACCGGACAGGCTTCCACTAAGGGTGTTCATGGCTGCAGTCAGGTCTCTCCTACACCCCTCCAAAGAAAAGCATGCCCATCCAGTCTGTTTCATTATTAAGCTCCTTCTGTAAACCTTCTTCTCTATTTAACACCCTAAATCTTTCTTCTTAAAAACACTAAATAACGAAACTCCAGATTTTATTTTCACTTCCTCTGTCCATCTGTCTCTCTGTACAAGTGCATTCTCTTCTTAATGGAGGCATCAGGGTTCTTCTACCAGAATTCAGGCTTCAAACACATAGCACACCTGTTAACTTTCAGTCTCTATTTAACATCCATATTCTAATTAGAATTCAGGAAAAGCAGGTCTTCACTCTTCTGAAATTTTCTGCACATAAACATAAATCTTCACATTGTTTCCTACATGGTGATAGGACAATTACTGCACTTTATAAAGTTACCATACAATGTAGAGTTATACACTGACAGGTCTGCTGTATGGAACATTATTCCTTGATATCAAATCTGTTTTTGTGATTACCTCACCAAAAGCAGACCTACATTCATTTATAGATCATTTACCTCATCATGGATTATCTTTATACAGGAGACCCTATGGCTCTGTTTTGGATAATCTTCTTTTCAAACTTATGTAAAAGAGTTATAATAAGCATGTTTCACCCACAGTTTACTTTAGCAATGTTCTGTCTGAATAGGAATAATTTATTACATGTAATCTTCAATTTGGAAGCATCAACAATCTAACTTTGAAGCCTCTGCTATTGGTTGCCCTTTGAAAACCTCTTGATCAATGCTTCCACAATCAAGTCTCTGCCATTTGAGTCGACATTCCAGAAAGTAAAGTCTTTTGACAACATTGCTTCATATCTTTATAACCATTCTTTTTCCTGTCTTGTATTATTTGATTCAATTATCTTTGTCTTTGGATAGAGCGAATTCTTAGCTTTAATGTCAAACCAATCTATTCAAAGATACTCAGATAAGCTCTCACCTTTTATAAAACAACTGGGCTTCTAAGACCCAGAGGGTCAATGGTCATATCAAAACACATCCCTGTTCCTGAATAGACTATGACATCCTAGTACTAACTACAGCTATGGTAGGTAACATTCACAAACTGCAAACTACAAATTATCCATAATCTGATATGGTGATTTGCTAGTTCGATATCATTTCGACTACTACTCCTTGAGGGAATCAAGTTAAAATCATATTCCTGGATGTGCTATGTGTCTTTTAACTAATCTCACCTCAAAAATTATTCTTTTAGCTTGTCTTCACTAAGACATCTTTTTGAGACCAAAGATTTCCACCTATTTATTCCCAACATCATAATACTGTGTTACTGCAACATCTCATGTGTGTTATATATATCTCAGAAAGAGGCTCGTCCCCAGCAGCACCCTCTGCCTGAAATTACACCCCCTCTCAAAACGAAAAAGATTCAGATGCATTTTCTTTAGAAAAATAAGATTTGATTATCAGAGCCCCAATGACAATGTAGTTGCTTTACAGGTAATACATAGATTGCTTATCTTATCTTTGCTGTTCTGTTTGCTTTATATAATCATTGTTATAATATTTTTAACTCAGACAGACAGGTCACAATGCCTGGCTTGAGTATTACATGCAATACTCACCACCCCTCCTTCATTTTTACTAAAAGCCATAATTACTTTACAGTGCTGTAATTTTTACAATTACTTTAGTCAAGCAAATAATATGCCTTTTTATTTCAGTAGAGACCACTGGCTTGAGAAATTAAATAATTTCAAAGAGTGGGGCCATCATAGGTTCATAGGTAGGTACTAGGCTATCTACCTGAGGGCATTTATAAGCCTAGCTAGAGTGTGTCAACTTTCGCTGCCCCATTGATTAATTAACTGATCCTCTGTCAAGCAGAGCCAATGAAGTGATCCCAGGGGTGTATTTTTTGTTACTCATCCACTCGTCAAGGTTTCTCTTGAAGAGTGTTAGTGAGGAGCTCTGCCTGATGTAATTTGAAATTTTGTTCCAAAGCATGGGGAGTCTCTGTGACAGGAATCTATCCCTCCAGCATGTTCTATTTATTGTTGTGGCAAGGTTTAGCTCACTAGAGCTCCCCATGCTTTGGAACAAAATTTCAAATTACATCAGGCAGAGCTCCTCACTAACACTCTTCAAGAGAAACCTTGACGAGTGGATGAGTAACAAAAAATACACCCCTGGGATCACTTCATTGGCTCTGCTTGACAGAGGATCAGTTAATTAATCAATGGGGCAGCGAAAGTTGACACACTCTAGCTAGGCTTATAAATGCCCTCAGGTAGATAGCCTAGTACCTACCTATGAACCTATGATGGCCCCACTCTTTGAAATTATTTAATTTCTCAAGCCAGTGGTCTCTACTGAAATAAAAAGGCATATTATTTGCTTGACTAAAGTAATTGTAAAAATTACAGCAGAGTGACTTGGATTTCTTTAGGTGGAGCATGTCCATCAATTCTGAGTTGGACATGGCTTTGTAAGTCAGGCAGAGATCACCTGTGAGTAAGCGATATGCCACTGAGTACAGCTTGAGTTTTTTTCAGTTGGGTTGCAGAGGACATATGTTTGAGGCCAGTAATCCTCTTGGTGAGGTACTTGTGTGGTCTTTCCAGCTGTTGGAAGTGTCTTGTGAGGTACATCCCAAATGGGGCATTGTACTCTATGATGGGTCTAATGAGTGACGAGTAGAGGGACACTATAACCTCTTTATTTCTAGATATGAACCCTTTAGTAATTAGATGGGCCACATAGGGATTTTCTAACTACTTTGGCAATATGATTGTCAAAGGAGAGAATACTATCTACCTGTGTCCCCAGATCTCTTATTACCTCTTCTGTATTAAGGGGGCTGCCACCAATGTGGTAATTCGTGGGTGTTTTGTTTTTCCCAAATTGTATGACTATGCATTTTTTGGCATTTAGCTTGAGGCCATGACTTTGACACCAGGTGTCCATCTCAGTAAGGCCCTTTTGGAGGATGTCTGTGTCATCCGGAGAGTCAATTATGGCTCCCAGTTTGCAGTCATCGGCGAACTTAGTTAGCCATAGTCCTCCTGTGTTTGCCTGCACTTCTGAAACGTATATGCCAAACAGTAGGGGTCCCAGGACCGAGCCTTGTGGGATTGGTTTAGAGTCAGACCTGGATCCCGCTATTCTTACCGTGTGAGTTCTGTCTCTAAGCAAGTTGGCAACCCATCTCATGACACTGGGGTTTATGTTCAGGCTGTTGAGTTTTTCTGTAATACCTGAGTGGAGAATGGTGTCAAAAGGCTTGGCGAGGTCAAGGTAGGCTGTGTGAACCACCTTTCCCTCGTCTATGGCCTTGGTGACTGTCTTGAAGAAGTCAACCAGGTTTAGTAGGCATGATCTGCCCTTAACAAAGCTGAACTGGGTCGGGTCAAGTGTTTGGAGGTTCCCAATGTCTTTGTTAATGAGTTCCATGATGATGCACTCCATAGCCTTGCAGACCAGGCTAGTCAGGCTTATGGGGTGATAGTTACCAGGGTCAGTTGTGGCCCCTCCTTTGTGGAGAGGAATAACCGTTGTTATGTGCCATTCTGTGGGCATGTAGCCTGTGGAGAGGCTGAGGTTGACCAGCGTGTTTAGGTGGGGAGTTAGTTCGTTCTATAGTTCATGCAAGGCGCAGCCTGGGGCACAATCTGGTCCCATTGACACAGTTTCTTTGACTTTTGAAAGGGCTGTTTTCACCTGTGCGTCTGTGATTTTTAGGACACTACACTTTTTCGGTATTGTTGTGGGCCCTTTTGGAGGTGAGGGGGGGGGGGTGAAGTTTGCACTGAATCTATCTGCCAGGATGTTGGCAATATCAGTAGGTTCAGTATATTTTGTGCTATTTTGTACTAGTTCAGTGCATATCTATGAGTTGCCACTTAGATTCTTAACATAGCTAAAGAAGGCTTTCTTTCAAAGTTAGCCTTGGATGATTTCATGAGGGACCTTAGTTTCTTACTGATACTGATCAGGGATGTCTTTCCTTCTTGGGATTTGCTTTTTTTCTGAACTAGTTTCCTCCTTCTATTGTATAGCCTGTTTATTGTAGGGGTCCACCAAACTGGTTTCCTTCTCTTAGAGGAGTGAGTCTTGGTTTTGCTAGGGATGGCATGATCCATGCATCCTTGTAGGTGCTCATAGAGTGCATTTGTAAAGGTTTCTGCATTTTGGGCAGTGTTATCCTTTAGCGTGGGGGCTGTGAAACTTACCACCTCTGTCTTAAGTAAGGTGAAGTTTGCTTTAGAAATTTTTTTTACTGTGGTTTCCTTAGTTGGGGGTGGTGGTGGGGTGTGGACATCCAAAGTGATTAGTTTATGGTCTGATCTAACCAGTGATGGGTTGACCTCCGATGTGGAACACCTGTCGCCCATGTTGGTGATGACCAGGTCCAATATGTTTTCACCTCTGTTAGGGGAGTTTACCAGCTGATTCAGGCTGTTTGAGTTGATGAATTCCAGGAAGCGCTGGGCCTGGGAATTTGTACTCAAGTAGTTTTCCCAGTGAATGGTAGGGTAATTGAAATCACCCAATATCAGGTTGTTCGGTAGGACTTTCATGTTTTCCAGTGTCTCCAGAAAGGTGGAGTGGTGGTCCTGGGTCATGGTGGGTGATCTGTAGCAGGCCACAATTTGCATTGCAGATTTGCCCAATTTAGTTGCACATGGATGATCTCAGAGGTATCATGCTGCACCACTAACCTGGAGGTGTAGGTATCCTTGATGAATATGGGTACACACCCTCCTTTTGTGTTTCAGTTCGTGTTCTGTGGCCGAAACGTGTGGTATGAGTTGTAGCCCGGTAATGCTGGGGTGTTCTCTGGAGCCTTGAACCAGGTTTCAAGTTGCTGCACAGATGTCTACGTTCTCCATACTGAGGAGTGCTTTGAGCGCGTGCTTTTTGAGATTTAAACTCCTGGAGTAGTATAACCCCCAGTTTTTTGTTAATTGTGCTGTTTACAGAGGTGGGTTTGACTTTTGAGCCTTGCCTTGGCCAGTATTCGAAAGCCTAGGGGTGACAGGTGCAAGCCGTCTCTTGCGAAGCAATGCGGCTTGTCGAGCATGTTGTCTCAGGCTGACAGACACTGGATCCCCTTTGAATGATACCAGAAGCTTAGCCAATTGTTGAAATTAATCATTTTTTCTTTATACTGAGGTATCATTCTTGTTGAGGGCAGGATGCTACTCAGGGTCAGGGTCATACCAGCCTGGGCTGCATGATCAGAGAGCTCTTCCATGTCTCTTTTCATGTAGTCCAGGGAGGTACGTCTCAGGTCATTCACACCAACATGAACAATGACAGAGTCATATTTGTACTTGTTCTGGAGTGACCTGAGTGCTTGTGTTATGTGGCGGATTCTGGCTCCTGACAGGCACCTAACAGTAATCTTCTGCTTGTCCAACCTAGTGAGTGGGACGTCGGTGTGCCTGACTATAGAGTCACCTATTACTAGTGTGTTAGGTATGTTATTTTGCCTTAAGGGCTGTGATTGTGTGGCACACTGATTTTGTGTTTTATGTTATCTGGTTTGTGATGGGAAGTGCAGGTTGTTTGGGTGTCTGCTTTGGAGGTCTCTGATGCTTTTGCAGGTTTTTATTTAGAGCCTCCAAGTATGATTTTGTGTATTTATGTGTATTTTTTACCAGTGCTGTTTTAGTTGGTCTGTGTGCAGGTGTTAACCTTCTCCTCTTGACTGTCTGTTTCAGTCTTGGGTGGAGACAGCTTAGCTTCCAGTTTGGCTGTATAATTGCATCCCTCGCATATGTTAGTGTTTTGTGGTAAGAAGAGAGGGTTGTCTGAGTACATGAGGCAGTTGTAACATTGCCTCAAGATACCCAGATTCACCAGCTGGACTGGAGAGTGCACCTGAAGTGTCCCTTTGGTCATACCTGAATAGTAGGGTGAGTTGCTTAGTCGCTTGGTTGGTGAGGGGTGAATAAAGAGCCTTGCCCTGCTGGGCAATCAGTGTCAGGGTATATTAGTGCTTGCTATTAGGTCACTTTTATGGTGTACATTTTCTTTCTTTTTAGACTGCCAAGAGTCACCAGAGAGCTGTCTACATATGAGGAAAACTTTCTGTTTCAGTCATTGTGTTTCCACCACCAGATATGGGATGTACAAATCCAATCATATAGATGGGTAGACACAGGTTTGCACCAAGATTATCATGTATGGCTCTGCTCTGCAAAGAGGGA
Source organism: Protopterus annectens (assembly GCF_019279795.1). Taxonomy (NCBI): domain Eukaryota; kingdom Metazoa; phylum Chordata; order Ceratodontiformes; family Protopteridae; genus Protopterus; species Protopterus annectens. The sequence goes on from NC_056738.1 coordinate 448,445,588, forward strand.
TGAATACTGTTAAGTGTTTAAAAGAACGTTGGCAAGAACTTCTAAGCATGTCTTCTTGAAGGTATATATGCTTAGCATCTCACTGTCCCAGTAATCATTTGCTTTGTGTTGTCATTATGTTTACATGCTAATAATACTACAAAATTATGTAGAAGAATAATTTTATTTCTGCATATTCGACTATGGTGCATTTTGAATAATAATTTTATATATTATATTGTTATCTAGCATATCCTCCTTTATATCTCACTACTCCCCCACTAGATTACTTCACAGCTCTGACCAAGACTTACTTTGTATCCACAAACCTAGGACTAAAATGGGTAGTAACCTATATAGCTATCACCATGCCATTGCATGGAACAAGCTTCCACTTTAAATTAGATTAATAAAACAACCTAAACAATTCAAAGCAGCTGCCAAAGAACACTTAAAACTATGCTGGTCCTGCCTCTGTACTCACCTATAAACTAACCAATATCCCAAACTTGCATTATGTTTGTAAATATCAGCTAAAACAAATGTAATTATACCTGTAATTGTTTGTAATGTATAATGTTCCTGGAGTTTTCTCTGTGGGCCTCCACTGAAAAAGGGCTATTATGTAGTTCAGTCGGACTTTTCCCAGTCAACAAATGTAAAATAAAATAAATAAATAAAATGTTGGGAAATATTTGTTGTACAGATACAAACATAAGACACAACTACAGTTTTTATTTTTTCCTCCAAATATCATTTATGCTTGTCTGCCTTTAGTTTTTAATTATTTTTTTTTTATTTAACACTTGTTTACTGGGAAAGTCCGACTGGGACAGAGCCCTTCTTCAGCAGAGACCCAGGAAGAAATGGTCCAGACGCATGTCTTTGGAATGTGGGAGGAAACCAGTCCAACCAGAAGAAACCCATGTGATCACAGGGAGGACATATAGACTCCACAGAGAAGGCACCCCACCTGAGAATCAAATGGAGGACCTCTTTCTGTCAGGCAACAGTGCTAACCAATGTACCAGTGCACTGCCCACTGTGTAGACTATAAGTCACAGACAAAATATTTCTTTAAATCAGTTCATTCTCTTGTTTAATAAATAATTAAACAAATGAACAAGAAACACACAAGTCAACAGCCTATCAAAACCAAAACACAAAAGATGACTAAGGAATCATTTCTATCAAGATATTGCAAATATTTGGAAAATCCAGATTATTCCAACATAACACAGGCACAGAAATAGTTTGTATTACAGGTGTCACATTCCATAGCATTTTCCCACTTTTGACATGCGTTTTGATGGACATTACTACACAGAACCTTTTTAAATCAGTAAATAAACATGTATGCTGGTTCTGTGGTGAAATATATTGATGATACCTGTACTCATTCAAGCTAGAAAGTTTCACTTATTCTGGAAGATTATTATTTTTTTCTTAGTTAGCTATTGTCAGCACACATAACTATGCCTAAATTTTTTGGCCTTGTTTGGAGATTATCATCCCACAATGGTCCCCAAAATTGCAAATGAAATGTATCATTGCTGGTTTGCATGAGAAAATGCTGAAGACATATATGGAAATCAAGATCCACTTTCCTTCCTTCAAGGCATGGCTCACATTTACATGCAAAGTATTTGATGTAGAGGACTATGATTCATTTTTTGATCATAACCAATCTATTATGTATTTGAGATATGGATGCTAAGAAGATCTTTGTGACAGTGAAGCTTGAAAGGTGAGTATCAGAATCCATGTTGAGAACATTCAATAAATTAGGGTTTTGATTGGCCAGCCTGGAAGGAACATCAAGGTTATGCTTGTCTCTCAACCCCACTGCCCTCCGGTGGCATTACACCCACAGATCCTACAGTGCCAGTCAGATGATTTATGCATACTTTCATGCCATGTCCATTCGCAGCTACTTTGCTGACATACACAGCATGACGGATGTGCATTTTTTTAGTCTGTACTACTGCAGGATGCTTCACACCCTGTGCTGTTTATCAGCCATATAGTCTGTCTCCTTCCAGAGTGGGAAAGCCCGTATCAACCCCACAATCCCACCTTCCATAGCCAGTTACTAAATACCCTGACCTCCAGTGAATATCGGGTTGTCATCTCAATCATGGATTTGGCCCTTTGTGCTAAGGCCATGGCAATGTACATAATACATGGATTGAATAGAACACACCCTTCAATGGCATGAACTGCAGCAGAATCGACTATTATAAATGACATAACATTAGATCAGAAATCATGTAGAAACTGTAAAGTAGTTATACCAACAAGTAGAGCATACAGTAAATGAAAAGCAGTTTCAGCATGTCACACAGAGTAAACAGACATGCAGATTGGTAGTTTAGTGCACAGTGCACCATTATAACAAAGAATATGCTGAGAAGTGACAAGTATTCCTGCAGTAGCTTTATTTCCAGAGTAGTTTTTCTTCTCTTGCTACCATCAGGGAGTCTAAGCAGGTCTCTTAACAACTCCTTGACCTGAAGCCTGGTTGATTCAGGTGGATAACAAGTGATTGAAATATACTTAAAATAAATAAATGCACATTCTTATTTTTGAAGGATGCCATACTGAGTATTGATATGGGTGCTTATGAAATATTCCAACAGATTTTATCTCTTCTCACAGTTCAAGGAAAAAGACAATGGTAAATATAATAGGTAAATATATTGGTGCCATCTGTAAATATCTAAAACCTGGATACCTGCAAATAAGACTAGAAGTGTTCAATAATGTGATATTCCCTCAGTCTCCCAGAAAAGTGTTCATAGTATCCAATTAAATGTTTCTGTTCAGAACATTAATAACAATCAAATAGTTGGCCCCACTGTCCTATAGAGGGCAGTAAGTACTGATGTTAAAGGAACTAAACTCATTTACTGTAACAGCAGGGAAGTAAATGTCTAGCAATTTTCTAGTCTGAATGCAAATTCAGAGTCTATCAGCTTTTCCAGACATGAAACAGTCAGCAAGCTTTGAGTGCTGAAGTAGAAAAATCAGTACTAAGCAAGGTTTTAAATCACTTGTAAATGGAGAACTCATCTCTGTTCATCAGCAAAGTGTTGTCGTTCTGACCACGATAGGAATCCGTGCAGCCTGGAAAAGGAATTAAGTATAGAATCTCGAAGTTGTGCTAGTATTCTGGCTGACAAGTTACCATTCTTCATCTGTTTATATTACTTCCTGAAGATAACCAAGAATGACATTTGCTCAAATATTGAATACAGGTTCTTAACTCATTCCCAGTTAGATATTGCACAGTCTGCCAAAGCAATACAATGAATGACTTCTTGTCTGAGTGCCTTTCCTTGTGACCTCATGGTTATGGGATTCATGTCTGTGAGCATAGATACAAACAAAAAAAAAAATATTGATTTCCTGTGGAATGTATACCAGTTTATTGTCTCCACAAAAACACAAAGGGTCAGATTTCAAAACCATGTATGCCTGGGGAAGCAAGCCTTTTCATCACGGATTATTCTACAAAAGATTCCTGGAATTCTTCAACCAGCATTAGGCTACTGAAGTATCTTACAAGTTTACCCAGATTTTCCACATCTCATCTTCTTCTGTGTCACAATATATATATATATATATATATATATATATATATATATATATATATATATATATAAACTGTACTCTGCTACAGTGTGACAATATGCACTTTCACTGCAATGATATAGCCCATTAAGGCCAATGGGCTGTTAAAACATACACAGGAGCACGTATCTGCAGAAACACTGTGGATATAAATGGGGAGCTGTATAGAGGATCAGCACAGTGTTTTATCATCCTGGGTGATGGCTGCACACATGCCCACTGGTAGTACAGCAGTAGAAGACCCTTATGCACACCTTGTGTCACAAAGCACTCCAATTGTGCAGTCACAGAATGCAGTATTGCTGCATGCACAAGTGACCTTTCCTTGTTAAAGGCTACTACTGTTGTACCACTGATATGTTGGTGATACTGCTGAGACAGTCATATCTCAGGGGTTAAAAGGTACCAATTTACTGCTAAGATCACTTGGTTTCAGAGTATACCATGTGTCGGTAATGAGTTTCATGAGTATAGAATGTTAATGATCACATTATCTGTGCATGATGTAGAGACCCCTATATGGTTTAAGGGTCTTAGTGTAGCCTCCAAGTAATAATCAGGCATATGTGACCCCTGGTATGACACCATACTGGGGGTGGAACAAACTAGCAAGTTTTGAGGTATTATTGTAAGTGGAGACCCTCTATAACATTACCAAAAATCCTTGGAATCCTGCTAAAGCTGTTTATCCTATTCTGATTCATGTTTGAATATTCTAGGATATCAGAGACAGTATTATCTTCACTACATATTTATTTCATCTGTTGTGACAAGGACTACTTTAATGTGTAAAGAGGTTTGTCCATTGTACTATATCATGTTGGATTCTTTGCTCAATTGTATGTAATTTCTGGCACTAGCATTTAAAACTGTATCATTCTTCTGTATCTTATGTCTTGTCAGATTTATACATTTTCATTTCATAGTACTAAATTTTCCAGCATTTCATTACCCCATATAAAATTTGCCTTCAATATATATATATATATATATATATATATATATATATATATATATATATATATATATATATATTACTAAAAGATAACAAAGGTAACCTTATTCCAAATATGACTCAGCAGAAGTATTTAGGGCTTACTCTCGACCCTACATTTGACTTTTCTCTGCATATTGATAAACTTACAGCTAAAGTTCCACCCCACCTTAAAAGTGGCTATCTTGTTTCCCACCTTATTTCACCTGCTGTAAGCTCAGATATATCTAAAAATGTCATAATGCCCAAATCAGAATATACTTTCCAACTACTCTACCTGCATTGATCCGAAAACACATGCAAACTACAAAACTAATAAAATCTGGAGGTTCGCACTGCTGGCTGACAGCAATACACACCGTTGTGACCTGATAAAACATTTTAGCTAGCTATCCCTCACTAACACAGCTATATTTCTCATCAGTGCTTAGACTTTTAAAATTCTTCACCTCATTTACTGCCTGTCTCTAAAATGACTAGTCCATGTCAGATAATTAAACTTCAATTTCCGTACCAGTCAAGATATTCTCTTTACTCTTAAGACCAAAATTTAAAAAAAAGCCATTGGCAAAAAGCCTTCTCCATGCTTTATGGAAACACATCCAAAATGAAATAAGAAACAATCAGACTTTGTAGGCCTTCAAGACTGCATGGAATGAGCATTTATTTAAAGACTTTAAATGCAAATGCTTTCAAGATTTAGACTAAGTGAAAATATGCTTCCTTAGTATAATTTTGTAAGGTCCATCACATTAATTCTGTACTGTTACCCCATCTGCAAAAATGAGGAAAAGGTGTTGGGATGCATGGATAGTTAATCATTACAGACGTAAATTTAAATCAGTACAAACAAAATTGTATACTTTGAACAAATGTGATTTGTTATAGCAATAACCCACGCCTGGGTGTGGGTAATGCTGGATTTACCCACGGTTGGCGTGGTTTGGTCCCGAGGGTGAAGCCCGAGGGACCAAACAAAGACAACCGTGGGTAAATCCAGCATTACCCACACCCAGAAGTGGTTATTGTTATATTAATGCCATTATTTAAGAAAAGAAATGATTACTTTTCTTAAATAATGGCATTGTATAATGCCTCTTTGCTGCCCTTCCGCACCTGTCTGGTGTTCATGGCAGTTCTGATGTACCGCATGCCCACGCAGTACATCAGAACTGTGGGCAAAGCAACGGAGAACGCAAGTTCTCCGTTGCTTTACTCGCTATGTTAAATGGGTTTAACAGAGAGGCAGCTTTAAAATAAGCAACGGAGATCTCCGTTGCTTATTTTAAAGCTGTCTCGCTATGTTAAACTCATTTAACATAGCGAGACAGGTTTAAAAAAAAGCAACGGAGGTCGCAAGATCTCCGTTGCTTTTTACACTGTGTCGCTATGTTAAAGGAGTTTAACATAGCGAGACAGTTTAAAAAGCAACGGAGATCTCTGTTGCTTTTTTTAAATCTGTGTCGCTATGTTAAACTCTTTTAACATAGCGAGACAGTGTTTTATACTAACGGAAAAAGTCCGGGCGACCGGACCTTTTTCCGTTAGTATATTGAGGGATTTACCACGGGCACGCTGGTTGGGCTGGCCAATCAGCGTGCACGTTTTTAGGGTAGGCATTGTATAAAATGTTTTATTCTCTCATGAGACCTGATTTTTACAACTTGTATCTTTGCACCACTTTTGACATTCTGTATTCTCACGTCTACTTTTAATGCTTTAAATCTTTGAATTTTTGTACCTTTTCAGTCAGTTGGGTTGTGACTGAAAAGGATCAACAGACCAGCTCACATAAACGTATTAACACAAGGAAAATAAATAAATAAACCATAGCTTTTTTATTTAGGAAATTCTAGTAAATGTGCTGTATCCTTTGAGAAATATTCACTGATAAATATTCACTGTTTTTGCAAATTCTCCCTTCAGCATAACTTCTCTTCTTTTTCCATAATAAGGCATTGGATTTAAGTAACCTCTAAGCAAGTGATCACCTATTGTAAATGACATGATTATGTCTGCTCTTTGAAGTTGTGATTTGATTATTATTATTATTTTTATTTAAACTCAAGACTTCATCATGGTAACTCATGACTTATACAAACTCACTTGCATTGGCATATACTTTGGCTATGTTTTCTTTTTCTCATATCTGTATAATAGCTTTATACTCCTAGGCAAAGTTTGTTGAAAAAATCAGTGGAAAACGTTGACAGACTCTGCTGTTAAACATTTGGTAATAAGTTCACCAGAGATTATAAAACTGCAAACACTCTACACTTTAAATCTATTATGTCACTTGTGATTATGCAATTGATGATAAGCTGTGTTTCAATTTGATCTACCTGACGAACAAAAAATTTGCAGTAATGCTAAACGTAATATGTTACAGATAAAGAAATGCAAGTAGCTTTAAGGATATCTTCTGATAAAGAATAATCAGGGAATTTAAAGGTTTTTATCCAGTACATTGCAACATAGTGTTAATGTTTTCTACAGAAACATGTCTCAAAATGATGCAAATAGTGTGATTAAATGATGTAAGCTAAACAGTTGCCTTAAAAAAGTAGATATTCTGAATATATTAACTTTACTTACAATATTTATATAACATTAGATAATAAACAGAGAAGATCCATACATGGTTCAGGTAATAGGTCTTTAGTAGACCTGTTATATAATTATGTGATGCACAAGAGAGAGGGCTATATAGCCCTACCACTGCAGAGACATTGGCCTTTTCTTGAGGCATATCGCTCACATTTGTTGATAAATAATTATGGACAAAATAAAAAATAGGGGGAGCAGACAAAGGCCCAATATCAAGGAGAGTTTTTAAATACTACCCTAATTGACTTAATACACAGCATGTTTTGCATCATCTCCCATATTCTGAGCAGTAATAGGTATGAAATTCTAATGTCTGGTGTAACTGATGTACTGCAATCCTTATTAATTCATAATCAGATCAAAACTTTTATTAGGGCCAGGGCAACAATATGAAACACAATCAGGGGTCTTATGAAGAAAAGAGAGAATGAGAGAGTGAGAGACAGAGAGAGAGGAGGCACGCTTAGAAAGGGGATTGGGTACCTCAAGCAATGGCTATGGACATTGAGCTATAGGAAGCAGAATCAGTGAGATTTATACTTGAAGTCATGACATCTTCGAATAAGGGGATCCACACAGAAGAGTTATGCCCCCCCTGTTGTAGAAGGAAGTAGTAGTCCACAAAAATGACAAAATTTGATTGGCCAAAGAAGAGCCAGAGAGATGACTGAGTGGACTATTGAGGATACGAAGAAAATTATTTGTTGTTACTATTATGTAAAAAGCCCAGAACTTCCTGGCACAAGATATACAAAATGATTAAGAGAGAAAAAAGAGGAAAGAAAAATGCTTCCACAGGAAAAACTGTCACAAGCTTCAAATAAAAAATTGCTTTCATTAATACAACGGATTTTTGAAAAACAGCATATTGATCAAGAAATGTTGATCTATTTTGAAAAGAAGCCTCTGAAGAAGTGAAAAATATAAACAACAAAATCTAGAGATATTTGAAAAATATAAAAAAGAAATATGGACATGGGAAAAAAAGAGAGATTTGATATGGTGCAATATTTATGCAAAGGAGAAAGCCAAGTTAACTAATATACAGAAGGCAGTTTCAAAGATATTTGAAGAAAAATACAGGCAAAGGCATCCAGATATGGAAAATCTCACAATAAAAAGACTAAAAGCACAAAGATTTAATTTAGAAAAGATGATTAGAAAAGTAGAAGTTAAAGAAATAGAAGTTGAAGTTATGGAGTGCCTGCAAAGTGAAGGATTTAATGTAGAAGGCCTAAAACAGACTACATCACAGCATGATGGAGAGAGTCCCAGAATAAGGAAAAGCAAGAAGATCAGGAGACATGTGAAGAAGAAACATGGACATGGGAAAGGAAAAGAGATTTACTATGGTGTAATATTTATGTAAAGCAGAAAGCAAAACTAATACAAAAAGAGCAGCACCAAAGATATTTGAAGAAAAATATAGGCAAAGGAATCCGGATATGGAAAACATTATAATATAAAAAATAAGAAGACTAAGAGAAAAAGTAGATAAAGAGATTAGTAATGGAGAAGTCAAAGAAATAGAAATTGAGGTAATGGAAAGCTGCAAAGAGAAGGATCCAGTATAGAAAATCAAATGCAGAAAGCACCACAACAGGATAGAGCAATGCATATCCAAATTAAGGAGAAACCAGTGGAACAGGAAGCAACTGGTCAGGTGCCATATCAAGATATTTTGTAGCCTTCCACAGGAAATCAGTATAAATGTTTATTTGAAGCTAGGCAGCAAGGAAAGGAACAGGAAACTGTGGAAACTCTGATCCAGTCATTGTTGAGGAGTGATAGGCCAGTGAGTTCCCATATGACAGAACAACAGATGACACAGGATGAAATTGAAAATAATGTGCCACAAGAAAACATTATAGAACTTTCTATACAATGCCCGCAGGAAATAGAAAACAAGGGATGTGCCCTCATTATGGAAGAAAAGGAGGTAAGAGAAGAGTTGCTTAATTTAATAGACAAAGACAGATATATCATGATCAATGAGAAATAGACTGCAGAAGGTTAATAAAACCCCAAAAGTCAGAAGGTTGATAAAACAAATGAACACAGTAATTAGGACTGTCCATAGAGATCCATGCGATATAACAGAAGTAAACAGAATATATTACTGTGCTGCTAAATTAATAACTGATAAAATTGTACCACAGGAACATAGGGTAGCAAGGGAAAAGGGGGAGTATAAGCGAATACAATCATGGAAATATTGAATAGAGAAAACTATAAAGCAGCTAAGACAAGAAGTGCCATTGTTAGAAGATTATAGAAGAGGGAACAGATCAACAAAAATATTAAGAACGATAGATGTGATAAAAGCAATGCTCAGTATTAGAACAGACCAGGATCTATTATGCACTATTGGAGATGAACTAAAAATTTCAAAACAGGTGGAAAGACTCAGAGGATACGAAGATAAATACAAGGGAAAAGCACAAAATAAGCAATTTACTGATGACCAAAAAAAGATTTATAGAGAATTGGGATATAAGGTAAAAGGAATTGATAGGCCGCCAAAAAAAGAGGAAGTAAATACATTTTGGAGAAGTATCTATGAAGATCCTGTGGAACATAACAAAGATGCTAAATGGATAGAAGAATTAAAAGACAGAATAAGAAGTTTAAAGGTGCAGGATATGAAATGGGATGAAATAACAACAAGAGAGATTGAAGCAAAGTTGAAAAAAGTCTCTAATTGGAAAACCCCAGGCCCAGATGCAGTACCTAACTTTTGGCTTAAAGTATTAACTTCTTTGCATGAGGATTTAGCCATGAGTAAGAACTACTTATATGCATACCCTGAGCAGACACCGCACTGGTTAACAACAGGAAAAACAATGCTCTTACTTAACAGTGAACCTGCAAGCCACCCTAAAAATTATAGACCAATAACTTGTCTTCCGACGACGTATAAACTATACACGGTGATTGATTCCAACAGAGTTTATAGTCATTTAGAATAAAACTCAATTATGGCAGTAGAACAAAGGGGCAATAAAAGAAAGTCAGATGGAACAAAGGATCATTTGTTGTTAAATAAAGTTATAGTGGAGAACTGTAAGAAAGGGAAGAATCTAAGTATGGCATGGATTGACTATAAAAAAGCATTTGATTGTATCTCACATTCATGGATAAAAGAGTGCTTAAAAATGTATAAGGTACATCCTGCACTGGTTGATTACATTACAGTAACCATGAAACAGTGGCAGATCACTCTGCAATTAAGCCATGATAAAGGGCAGATTATTATCCCAGGGATAAAAAATCTAAAGGGGGATATTCCAGGGTGACTCCCTGTCACAGTTGCTATTTTGCCTTGCCATTAATCCATTAAGCTGTTTCCTTAACAGCTTAGTTCATGGCTACAATTTGGCTTCTAGAAAACAGCAAAGTCTCGTGACTTCTCATCTTCTCTTTGTTGAAGATTTAAAACTGTATAGCTCATCAGATGAGGAACTGAAAGCACAGCTGCAGGTTGTCAAAACTTTTTCAGGTAATATTGGAATGTCATTTGGTCTTGATAAATGTGCAAAAGCAACCTTTAAGAAAGGAAAATTCCAGCAGTAGGAAACTATCAGTTTGGGACAAGAATGTGATATAAAAGAGCTTGAGCAAGAGGGAGTGTATGAATACTTGGGAATTGATGAAGGATCAGCAATAAAACATAAACAAATGCGAATAAAGCTTAGTAAGAAATACTTTAGAAGACTTAAAGTGATCCTGAAAACAGCATCTAGGAACAAGATCCAAGCCATAAATCAATTTGCTCTTCCTGTCCTAACTTACAGTTTTGGAGTGATTGATTGGCCCCAAAAAGTGTTGGATAGACTGGCTATTAAAACAAGAAGTCTGCTTCATGCTCACCAAATGATTTATAAAAATCAATGTGTACCAAGACTATATATTCCCCATTCTGAATGAGGTATGTGCCTCCTTGAAATTGATTACATGTATAGATCTGCAGTCATGGGACTTCACACATATTTACTGACCTCACAAGATCCAAATGTAGTGAAAGTTTTGAAACATGAGGAGAATAAATCTAAGATGACATCTCTGCTTAATTTAGCAGAAGCATATCAACATCAAGTAGGAATGGAAATCAAACCAGAAGTGGATAAAAATCAGGCAGCAACTGAATGTGCTAAAAAAAAAAAACAAAGAATATAAGGTGAAGGACCAGATGAGAAGACAAGAAATGTGGAAAAAGCATAAATATAGTTGCAAGTATAGAAAACTTCTGGAAGAGCCTCATGTTGATCAAGAATGAACGCAGGAATGGTTAAGGAGAGGTGAATTTACATCAAGAAATGAAAGCTTAATATTGGCAGCCCAAGACAGTGGGTTACGTACACGTTGGTTTGCAAGGTCCATTGAACATGTGGGAGAAACAGATATATGTAGGTTTTGCAAAACCAAATTGGAAACAGTCACACACCTTGTTGCTGCTTGCGAAGCATTAATGGCAGAGGGACTATATACTGAAAGGCATAATAATGTGGCGACACTGTTACACTGGAGATTGTGCAAACATTATGGTATTGAAGTGGCTGAAAAACACTAGAAACACGATCCACAAAGAATCATAGAAAATGATGAAGTTTATATCACATGGAATCACCCAATACCAACAGTTCAAAATATAGATGCTAGAAAACTGGATATAGTGGTCCAAGAAAAGAAGCAAAAGTAGCATTGATCATTGAAATCGCCACGCTCAGTGACTACAGTGATTTGCGTACAGAGAGAGACACAAAGTCATAAAATACGTTGATCTGCAGGCAGAAATTAGAGCAATGTGGAAGAAAGATACCCAGACAATTCCACTAGTAATAGGAGCAACTGGTCTTATAAAAAGGAATTTACAATCGTATTTAGATATGTTACCAATTTCTGTAACACCGTACGAATTGCAGAAGGAGTCATTACTGGGCACATTGCGGGTGCGGCAAAGAGCACTTTTGTCTAACATCAAAGAGTGAAACTATACTAATTTCATGAACTTTAATCATACTTTGACTTAGGAATGGGAACCATTCCCTTCATGGTATTAGAAACCTGAAAGACTTGGAGAAATTAAAAAAGAGTTACCGGGAAGGAAGGATTTATGTGCAGTAGATATAAATTCATGCACCAAGAGTGAATTACTGAAATTGAGTGAGACACCATGTCTCTTTGCTTCTGAAACTCGGGGATATTGAAAGAAAAAAAATGTCTTGTATGCTTTTCTTTATTTTTATCACTCCAAAAGGTTAATTTTCTTTGATGCACATGTTTGCCTGAGAAGAGACTGAAACACTAACTTTTATTTCATTGCTGTCAGGTTATGTACGAAAGTTACCCAGAAGACCGTTGTAACATATGCAGATATATAGGTATGGGATATGCTTTGGATTGACAAGTAAGACTGTTGAAAAGGAAAAATGATGGTACAGCTAACTGAAAAAACAGTTGATTGAACATTACTTGCTATTCCTCAGTGAGACGATGGAACAGCAGAAATTGGGAAATTTACACGTTCCTTACTGTATTGCAATCTCCAAGCTGGTATATATGAATAGCAAATGGTATGGGTGGTGTAGGGGACTTGCATAAACCTACACACACACACACACACACACACACACACACACACACACACACACACACACACACACACACACACACACAGACACACAAACACACACACACACCAGAGTTGCCTGTATTCAATGTTTTTCCTCTCATAAACCCCCTCTTACATCCATCTTTACCCTTTCTAATACAAAAAACAAGAAATGGGCATCATTACATTCTTGTTTATGTTTAAAAAGAGCATTTGTTTGCTTTTTATGAATTCTGCTTCTGAAATAGCGTTGGGGCAAGAAACGCATTCTGGTACAATAATTAATGAGGCTATTAACATGTACCTCAATGATTGGCTTCAGGTCAGTTTTTCAAGGAACTTTAAAGACAAAAATATTAAACTTAAACCAGTGTCTGACACATTTAGAAACCAACTAGAAAAGTTGGAGAAGTTATTGTACAAGTATAAGACTTTGGAAATTGAGAACAGTTATTTAAAAGAATGTATTAGGGAAAACATTGTTCTAAAAGGACTGCATATTTGTAAATATCCGGATAAAGTGGTGCCTGGGAGCATGTTTCATAAGGAATTGATTCGTATTTTTAATAATTGTGGGCTGGAAATGTTAAAAATTATGGTTAAAGAAAATGAAAGATTAAAAATGGAACTTATTAAAGAAATTGATGTGTTGGATGAAAATGTTAAGAATGACTTGATGTTTACGATTCCTTTGGAAAAAGAAAATTATATCAAAATTAGAAAAGGAATTGATGTTCAGTGTAATGAACTGATTGTGAGGAAAATTAAGAAATTAGAAAAGGATTTACAGGAAAACAAAAACAATACTTATTACCCCGAACCCAAGATTTGTAATAGGTTTTGGGAGAGTGGTGGGAGGGGAAACAATGATGAAAGAGTGTATAATGAGAATCCTAGAATAGGAGAACAGGTTGGGGACTTGGATGATTTCAAAGAATACACCGCATTAAGGAGATCAGAAAGATTGAAAAATAAAACTGGTTATCAGCAGCAGTCTACAAATTTTCGGGGACGATCAAGAAGGGGGAGAGGGAGGCATTAAGTATGGTAAGTACCCACCACCCCAATTCAGTCAATGAAGTATTCATTCAGGCCATTAAAAACAAATATAGATTTTCTAGAGATGATTTTAGTATTTATAACTTTAGTAGTATATCTTTGCAAAAAGTACATTTCAGTTTATTATCTAAAGGGTTGAAATTCATTCCTTTTAAAAAAGGAGACCTCACCAAGATATTGTTGGACCTTAAGATTTTTACAAGAAAAATTAACCTACAGGTTTTTTTTAACCAAGAAACCCCTTATGTACCTAATAATTTAGTCAAGAGGAGTGTTTTCAACCCCCCCCCCCGCCTCCACAAATTAGAAATTTTGAGAATTTAGTGGAAAATTAAAAAAGAAAGAACTTTGATAAAGTTAAATATAGAAGTAATTTGGATTTAGAAGAAAGTTCCGTGTTAAATGAATTAAGGAAACACAAGAGTTATGAAGCCGGATAAGGGAGGGGGAATTGTATTGATGGATACTTGGAACTATGAAGGGAAGATGAATAAAATCTTAAGGGACCCTGAGAGATATACTAGTATTTCAAAAAATGAGATTAATATAGCTTATTGTAGAATTGACATGGAATTGGAGAATTTAGTTTGGGAAGGTTTGATTGACAGTAAGACTTATCGATATTTAAAGGTGGAGAAACCAAAGATACCAACAATATTCGGTATACCAAAAGTGCACAAAAATGGTACTGACCCACCTTTACGACCAATAGTGTCTGCAAAGGGTTTGACACTTCCCCTTGCTAAATATATTGATTCAAAACTAAAATCATCCTGGTTAAGGAGAAAAAATATAGTTAGGGATTTGGGGGATTTTTTTTGAAGTATTGAGCAGAATTCATGCAAAGAAAATATTAAGTTTCTCATCATCGATGTAACTGATTTGTTTTCTAGCATTCCTCATGAAGAAGGTTTAGCACTTTTGGAAGAGTTGATTTTTGAAGATAGGATCTTAACACATAATGAATGTACTGTAATTCTTCAATTAACGGACTTGGTTCTCAAATAAAATTTTTTCTACTTTAAAGGTGAATATTTTCACCAACTAAAGGGTGTAGCTATGGGCGCAGCTTGTGCACCAACATACGCAAAACTAGTTTTGGCAAAATAGGAAGAGAAACAGGTGTTTAAATCTATCATTATCAGTAAATGGCTATTATATAAAAGATTTTTGGACGATATCTGCATCTTCTGGGAAGCTACTGAGGAAGAGAGCTTGGAGTTCATAGAGTTTTTAAACAGTAGTACTGACTTCTTAAGATTTACATTTAAAGTTGATTTGGAAAAACTGGAATACTTAGATGTAATGATCTATAAGAAGGACAACAAATTTAATTCAAAGGTACATAGAAAAATCACTTATTCCAACTCTTATTTACATTACAATAGTGCTCATCCAATGCATCAAAAAAGAAATTTGGTTAGGAGGCAGTGCATAAGATTATCACGAATGACATCTAATGATGAGGATTTTTTAAATGAAATGTTTACCTTAAGGAGAATGTTTATTAAAAGAAAGTACCCTGAGGTGTTAATTGAAGAAATACTAAAGGAAGTGGCAGAAGGTAGATCAGAAAAATTTAAACCTATATTAGGTTTAAAAGGTGAAACAAACAGGCAGAATAAAATAGAAGATTTTAATCGAGCCTTAGTAATTGAATATAATGCAAGTTCTGCATTAGTTAGGAACATTTTAGAGAAAGAATGGAACAGATTTACCTCTATCACTGACCTAGAAAAAATAAAAAAGGAGAATTTGAAAGTGGTATATAGGAAATCCTTAAGTATTAAAACCTTACTAGAAGCAAACAAGGCAATTGATGTATCAAATAGAACAAAAAGGAAGGGAACCTTTAAATGTGGGCACTGTACTCAATGTCCCTTCATTATTAATAAAGAATCCATTTTATTGGAAAGTAGGGAAATAGTTTAGGAAGGGAAGGAATATAATAACCGTGAGAGTTCAGGTTTGATATATTTGGCAAAATGTGAGGTCTGCCAGACATTCTATATAGGAAAGACAGAACGAAAGTTGAGAAGAAGAATATACAAACATGTATATGATATACAAAATAAAAAGCAAAGAAATGCTGTTTTTAAACATAAACAAGAATGTAATGATGCCCATTTCTTGTTTTTTGTATTAGGAAGGGTAAAGATGGATGTAAGAGGGGGTTTATGGGAGGAAAAAATTGAATATAGGGAACTCTGGTGACAAGTGACCTTGCAGGCAAACAAAAAAACAGGGTTAAATGAATGAATTTCCATTGCCCCACTTCTTAAACTCAGAGCGGCTAAGCTGGGTTCCACTAAGGAAGTATGATAAAAGATGGGACAAATTTTCCAAGCTGGGGTTAAAATCAAATAATAAGAATTTCATATAAAAACATATATGTTGAAATATATTGGCATTTATGCACACAATAAAATAGACTAACAAAATGTATACTTCGATTAATCGTGGACTTTCCTATTGCTGCTATAGTCTATGCCAAGTTAGATAAAGTTATAAATATCTTACCTTTGTTTGAATATATTTTTATACTTATGTGGTTTATATGCATTTTTAGATGTTTTTTTAATTTTTTTTTATGAATTTATCAAATTTCAAATTATTGAGTGAACTTTTTAGCATATTATATATGCACAAATTTGTTTTATAAATATGTATTTTTTAAGTAACATTCTAGAATAGGTTTCAATGAGAAAGTTTTTTCAAACAAATCATGTTTTAATATGTGGTTTTCTGAATGAACAAGTAGATGGTGGTATAGGTATATTTTTATCTATGTGTTTTTTAAGATATTTATATTTATATATGTATTTTGTTTTACGAAATCAAATCATTTCAAATACTGTTTAAGGTTTCTGATACATCACTCAGTCATTACATTTTTTGAACATGCACTTTAAGAACATCATGTTTTTCTTTTACGAAAAGTTAAATTTACTGTGTAAATTAAAACATTCTGATTGGTTTATGATAATTACCAATGGTTTACATTTCTGGTTTTAGTTCCAGCCTACATTTGATGAAGTTAAGAAACAACAACGTATGGTTTGAGTATTAATGTGTTTTAGTGGATTTAATAAAAGTGATTTTTTTAAGTATTTTTGCTTCCATGCTGTGTGACTATGCTGAGAATTAAGTAATTAAACAGTTTTTGCTGACTGGGAGCTTTATTGTACATCTCCGGGCTTCGTTTTTCTTTTGTGTCTACATCTATATATATATATATATATATATATATATGTACACACACACACACACACACACACACACACACACACACACACACACACACACACAGTCACATATATATATATATATGTGTGTGTGTGTGTGTGTGTGTGTATGTGTGTGTATACACACACACACACACACACACACACACACACACACACACACACACACACACACACACACACACACATATATATTGAGATATCTATACACACACACACACACACACATATATATATATATATATATATATATATATATATATATATATATATATATACACGCACACGTGCGTGTGTGTGTGTGTGTGTGTGTGTGTATTAACTCTTTCAGTGTGGGCAGCAGTGCCATAATTGATTAGGATCTGAAGAAAATGAAAGATGGCAGGTCTGAGACATGCTTCACAGGCTGTGATCTACAACTAAGATAATCATTAGAGTTTATTTATTTATAAAGAAAGGGGCATAGAGCTGGTAGTCTCAAGTTTTATTAAGAAATAGATGGTAGGTAAGAGGTAGGTATATGTGGCTGAAAATAAAGACAATATAGTGTAGTGTGTTATTTTTAGAGCCACTCGTCTGTATAAAAGAGAAGTATTTTTCTTGGGGAGAAAGTAGTTACAGAATGAAAATTCTGTCATAGAAAGTGAATGAGGAAAGTCCAGTACAGGCATACAGATATGCATAAGGCAAAAATGCATCTTCAGTAAATAAGGGAAAGCAAAGGCTACAAGCAATGTAAAGACATTTACAGACAGTTAGAGCTTTGATCAGATTGTGGAGCCCTTTGTGACTTTTATCAGGTTAAGTGTTGATTTTTCCTGCTGTTATGAATCATAAGGTACCAAAATGATTCACAATATAACAGTGATAATCATTTTCTGAATAAGTATTGATATCTGTTTTTCACAACGTGCCATTTACCTAAAGTACCCAATTGCAGATAAGCTATACATTTCAGAGTATGGCACTTGTCCACATTTTTTACATTAACCAGACTGTGCGAATATGAGACACATTTAGGCTTCCTGAAAATCTGAGTGATTTATAAATATGAAACATGCAATGACAGTCAGTAGTATCAGGTTGTTAAAATATACAGGTATAAAAGATAGAAAATATAAAATGGTAGCAGTTAGCCATATAGTTCCTGAATAAAATGGAAATTGATGGCTTTGGAATTTTATACTGCCTCCTATTTTTGAGAACAGTAAGTTATAGAAGGTAGCAAGCCTTGAGCACTTCTTTTAAAAGACTGATCTCAGTTTCAGAATATGACAGGTGTTCTATTTTCAGAACATAGTAATGATACATAATTCCAGAACATATCAATATAGTTTAATTTATGTAAGATTTAACAAAACAGACTTGCAAAGGAGCAATAGAAGTTTACAAATACAGTTGTAACTGTATTTAAATGACTATAAATGACTGGAAAACAAGTAAAATATGCACTTTCTGTCTTAGAACACTACTCAAATGTTTATTGAATTACAGCACAATTCTGAACTATACAAAAGAAAATTCAGACATTACAGGATTAGAAATGAATATTATACAACTCTAGTATTTATTTATTTGTTTGTTAACAGAGTATATTAATGGGCTATGCAACCCTTTCCATCCATAACACTGGAGAAAGGCAGTGCAAGATTATAGTGTATTCAAGGGGCCATAATGAGATTTACAATCATGCAGCTAGTAGAACATCAATAGGATATATATTAAAAATTATACAAGATCACAAGAGTCAGTCTTTGGATGCAAATCAGACTTAAAACAGCAATTATAAGTAAATTATCTTTTCAACTTCCTTATCAGTTTAGAAAGTGCAAGATTAGCTTTATTCACTTAGAATAATTTTCATTAGCTAAAACTCAGCTCTGTCAAATGGTTTACTTTTGAGTTGTCGATGATCTCTTTTTCAGGTCCCTTTATTGAAAATTAAATACAAAAAACGGTGAGCCAAAAATCATAAAAAACACACAAAAATACATTTTCTTGGTTGATGACAAGCTCTCCACACCCCTGAAATTATATATGCCAGCTGCATGGTTGATCCTCAGTAAAGAAAAGGGGACCCTCCCTAAAAGTGCACCATCCATTGACATAATACAACACAATAGATTGCAGTGAGACTCACCACAATATTAAATTCTCGCATTTATGGAGTTCAAAATGGCCGCTGTTCTGTGAGCACTACTATCACCTAGGTATCTGATATACCCTGGATTAAAACAAACCCAGAAGGCAACGCAGAATTAATAATACAGAAATAACTGTAGATATTTACTGCTAATATCATCCAGCAAACAAAAGAGGAAGAAAAAGTGACAGATTCAGCTCAGAAACAGCAGGATTAACTAAGATTTCTGAATAACAGCTTAAGCCATGTGCTACTAAAGCACTGCATCTGACTGCAAGATTGGTAAAACACTATACAGCAAGATGTAAAAAGAGTAAAATTATATGAAAACAACAATAACTAAGACCAAATTGTCAGTACTAGCCTCACCTGAGAAAGACACAACTTCAAAAAGACAACTAAACAAACTGACAGCTCTAAAACTACAAATAAATCCAAGTCAGACCAGTCAGCTAATCTGGAAGACATAAAATCTGCCTTATTACCTATCCAGTAAGCAATAAAGAACTTATCATTACAATTTCAAACCTTTGGTGACTCATTCAGCCAAATAATATCCAGAATGGAAAAATCTGAGTCCAAAATAATAGAAAATGAAATAAAAATAGACTCTATTTCTCAAAGAACTGATGCCCATGACAAAGAAATACAAAACATACAAGCAAAAATAATAGACCTGGAAGCAAGATCTCGAAGGAACAATATCATTAGAGGAATACCTGAAACTGTACTTCATAACAATCTAATACCAACAATCAAGCAAACAATAAATTCCCTGCTAGAGGAACTTGAAGAAATGCAGCAAATAACAATAGAGAGAGCCCACAGAGTCCTGAGGGAAATGCAAACACCACTGAAACCAAGACCTGTCTATATTAAAATATTAAACTATCAAGATGTAAATAAAATCATATTGGCAGCAAAGAAAAAAGGCACACTCACCTGGAATAATAATAAAATCTCCTTTGCTCAAGACCTCCCAGCAAGATAACTAATATCTCCATACTACAGGTTCCTAATAGAAAAAAAAATTAAATTCCAGATGAAATATCCAAATCAGTTAATCTTCTACATCAAGGAGGTTAAATACATAGTCACTATCCCCAAAGAGGCAAAAAAGACATTCCTGGCCATTTTCAAGCAAATTCCACCTTCAGAAGTGAAATAAATCCACAAAAAATGATAAAAGACTCTTGGGTGAAAAAACTACTCTATTCACGAGCACTCTAGCTGGGATCCAACTCTGAAAGCTTCCCCTTGCTGTCTAGGCCCTTAAATCCATGATGTGAGCTATGAGGAACACAGGAAAAGGAAGTACAGCCTGGATAGGAACCAAAAATCAACTACCGTTTCCGATGCGCGAATATAGGAAGGAGCCTCATTCTGGGACATTGGTCTGCAAATTCAGCCCCCCTACGATTTTGAGGACTCCATTAAGAACAGTCAGACAAAATGGATTTCAGCAAGCTCCAAAAGATTTTACTGCCTGAAAAATGAAAATTGATTTGCACCAGCTAAAAGAAGAAAGCTGCACCATAGATGTCAACCAACCTGCAAGCAAAACCTTGAAGAAATAAGGTACTGTTGAACTGAACCATTCACTGAAACAGTACACCCACTACTGTGTAGGTGAATGAAAATCCAGCCTTAAATAATAGGCAAGTGTTAAATGAAAAAATACTGTAATAAAAAGATCAATACACAGGAGGTTCAGATTCAGGTTTTTTACTAGTGTACACCAGGAGGCAAAAAACGTACAAGTACAGAATTTTATCTGAATGAAACAGGAAGAACACAACTTTTATAGTATTTCTTACTAGTATTAACCCACCAGGCTGACGTAGTCAGTCACAAGGGGTTTTACATCACTTTAGCTTACAATATTCTATTCATTTAAAATGCTGATAATACATTTTGCTTAAAAAGTTTTCTGGTAAACAATGTGGCCTTGCTAGCCACCTGGTTAGTTACAATACCCTTTTACAAAAGTTTCCACTCAAGGTTCTAAATTAATTTGAACATAATAGTAGATACAGTTCTCAATACATTTTTCTTGTTACATGTTATCACTTCCTCCTTGCAGCCGGTGCGTTATTTAGTAACATATACAAGGTCAATTGCTCAAGCGGAAAAGAGCAGAAGATTCTCATTATTTCACACATTTAATTTCCTGACCCAGCAGATAATCACTTGTGAGAAGCATAAACATTAATTCTTGCTGAGCTAGAAGCTGCTGGGGTCAGAGGCCAACTTGCAAAAGGCACACTGCAGTTTCCAAAAGCTTCTTGCAGTTTCATATGAATTAATTTTTCTTGTCATAACATTAATGGAATAAAATGCATTATATCTTTCTTATTTCTTAATAAGCACTAAACATATACATTAATACATATTTTTCTAACAGCAAGAAATAAACTGTCAGAAACAGGCTAGCTCATTGATTAATATTGGGAAAAAAGGAAAAAAAAATGTTAAATGTTTTATGTAAATACCAGAAATGTGTTAAAAGATCCTGGAGAGAAGTAATCTGAGGAAAATAGTAAAATAACCTAACAATCTTGGGGTAATGTAAATATAGCCTTCATATGTTAACTATAGCAGAAGGACTGTTTGGCTAAGCTGTTTTTTTTTTTATGTCTCTCTCTATACTTCCTACCTCTGATAAATAGGTGCCAAGTATATATTTTACAACTCACACAGACTGATGTGGAAAAACATTACAGGCACCAAAGAAGGCCAAAATCTGAATAAATAAAGGGGAGGAAAAAGAAGTCAAATGAAAGAAAAATGTAAAAATGACAAGATTGATTGTTTAACAATATTACTATGGTACATATATTGCTATAATTTACTGAGGAATGTATATTAATATGCTGTTTTAAAAATGCTATTAGAAAGAATTAGTCACAAGACAAAAACAATACATGCTGTACCTTAAATGCAATGCCATAATTGTATAAATAATATGTTGGAAGAAGCTAGGGATATTAAGTAGCAGTGTTTGTTGAGGGAACTAGTTTGTTCAGCTTTGTCCACATTGTTTATATTAACACAGGGGGGGGGATAATATGGGTTAAATCTATATCTAAAAAGAAAACACATTCCAAGATTAGACGTAAAGGTAAACCATATAACGAACCTTCATCCTCCCCCCTGATTATTCCTGGTCCAGGGATATAGTGGTTAGGCACAGAGTAGGAACGGGGATAAATAGATGCTTTCCTAAACCATCACACAGTAACAAATACAAAGATAACAAAACAAAACTAATATACATGGCATATCTACGGAATACACCTAATAAATAAATGTGGAAAATAGAATCATGGAATGTTAAAGGGCTCCAAAACAAGAATAAAAGAAAACTATTCTTGCACCTTACATTAAAAACCACAGCCAACCTCATACTAATACAAGAAACACACTTGACTGCAAAGCAATGGGCAAAAATTAGCAGAAAGAAATGGATAAGTCAAATTATAGCTTCAGAGGGGAAAACAAACAGTGCTGGGGCTGCCATAATAATTAAAAAACAATTGAAGGAAAAAAATACTTAATACCAAAGCTGACAAGGAGGGAAGATGGTTTTACGTAACATTTAGTAGTCCTACAATACAAAACCTATAATGGTACTTAATGTTTACGCACCCTGTAATAACCAACAACACTTGTTTATGTCATTATACCCAACCTTAAACCGATTTAAAGATCACTGCCTATTGATTGGAGGTGACTGGAACACATATCAAAACCCAGAAAAGGATAAATCTAATCTGACCAAATCACATAATAAACAAGCCACATTAGCCCTTAATGAACTCAAACAAGATTTCAAACTATATGACCCTTTTAAATATGGGAACAGTGCAGATAAAACAGGGAAATTCACATTCTATTCGCAATGCCACAAAATGTGGTCAAGGATAGACTTCTTCTAAATCTCTGACATATTCATTAACATGGACCCAACAATAACTATACGTACCAGGTTCTTTTCAGATCACTCCAAAATCACACTGAACATTAACTGGGACAAAAAGATATATTTAGAGAATAGGGGTCATAATTGGTCATTAAACCCTAATTTACTTTCCAAAATGGATGTAATAAAAGAAGCAGAAGCAATACTAAAAATAGCTCTTACAAATATCACTAACTCCCAAGTACCAACTGACATAGAATGGGCTGCAACCAAAGCACAAATTAGAGGATTGTTTATCAAAAAAGCAGCATACTATAAAAAAATACAACTGAAAGATGAGCATATACTGAAAGGGAAAATAGAGCATCTTGAAAAAGAACTAATAAATAACCCTAAGAACCAAACAGAAGCAGAACTTTTAAAACTGCAAAGGGATCTATATATGTTAGAAACCAAGAA
Source organism: Protopterus annectens (assembly GCF_019279795.1). Classification (NCBI taxonomy): domain Eukaryota; kingdom Metazoa; phylum Chordata; order Ceratodontiformes; family Protopteridae; genus Protopterus; species Protopterus annectens. The sequence goes on from NC_056738.1 coordinate 448,469,240, forward strand.
CCTATCTTTTTATGAAGCCAGAATGTTAGCCACTTACGCAGAAGAAGCTCAAATACCATCCAGAGCTCTGGCCAGAATTATCTTCCAACACAAAAATGCCTCCAATATATCAGAAATAAACTACAGAGACAAAAACTACACAAAAAATGAAGACATTATTAAAACATTTGAACAAATATACTCTCAAATATATGGAGCACAAATACTACAAACCTCAAAGGAAGATATAACTCTTTTCCTTCAAAAACTGAAATTCCCTAAACTCAATTTAGACCAACAAAAAAACTAACTGAACCGATATCCATCAGTGAAATTATTACAACAATCACACTTAAAAGCGCATAAGGCACCTGGTCCGGATGGACTCACATCAGAATTTTACAAAGCATTTTCCCCCTTGATAATCAAACTACTATACTATACACTGAATTACATAATAAACTATAAAATAAATGATATCCACTTTAATGCCTCTAAAACCATCTTTATATAAAAAGAACACACAGACCCCCAAAAACCCCGACAGCTACAGACCCATTTCCTTCTTAAATATAGATACTAAAATATTTACCTCTATACTTGCAAACATAATGAAAAATCTGATAGAGAAAATCATTTCCCCAGAACAATCCAGTTTTACACCACATAGACAGACTAGTGACAATACATTAACATTAGATGCACTAATATCCTATGCTAACCGATACAATATCAAGATCTACACAATAGTAGTGGATGCCCACAAGGCATTTGATAGGGTTAATCTAGAATTCTTACTCCAAACACTACCCTACTTTAATATACCCAATAACTTCATTCAGATCATCCAAACTCTCTATAGCAACCCATACACATCTCTATATAAATAAAACTTGGTCAAATAGGAGCCTAATAAAAAATGGAACAAGACAAGGATGCCCATTATCACCCTTCCTGTTTAACCTATACCTAGAACCACTCTTTCTATACATTAAACAAAATACATACCACAATCCTCCATCAATACACAACTTCAAAATATACCTCACTGCATTTGCGGATGATCTGAACATATACTGCACCACACCAAATTCAGATATAAACAAAATAATAGCTGCAATTGAGCATTTCTTGACTATGTCTAACTACAGACTAAACCTCAATAAAACTAATATTTCCCCCCCTAAAAATACCCAAACTCATCTCACTAATACCATTGTTAAACACAATAAACATAAAAGAAGAAACTAAATATCTGGGAATCACCTTTTTCCAGAATAACAAAGACTTCTACCAACACAATGTAAACCTTAAATGGCAAAATATAATGCAAGACTGTAAAAGATGGAACAACTTAAAACTACCATTCTTGGCCAAAGTATCAGTAATCAAAATGAACATTTTACCTAGACTAATGTATATATTCATGACATCACAGACAACAATACATAATAAATTCTTCAAACAAATTCATACCTTCCTAGCAAAATTTATATGGGAACCCAAAAAAAAAACAGAATCTCATATCCAAAATTAACACTCCCAAAAAACAAAGGAGGACTAAATCTACCAGATTTTAAAATGTACTACTCGATCATTAACACTAACAGATTATTAAGAATAGCTGAACATAACCCGTCAATGGAAAATTGGTCTCCTCTTTGGGTGACAATCTATTATAGATATATTAAAGCTCTAGATTTCAATCCCAAAGCACTTCCATTTCTGAAGTAGAAAGAAATACAAACTTATAACATTCTGAGCCCTTAAAACATTCTATGAACTTAGCGCAAAAACTCTTTCAATTCTTGAACCTTAGACAAGCCATGACAATACTGCAATCCCTTCATAAAAACCCAAATTTAAAAATAAACAATAAGATACTGGACCTAGTCCCTTTTCCCAGACTGAAAGATAAAACAATCCAAGATATTTATCCCTACCTTAACTGTTCAATACAAGAAATGAGGACCAACTTAAACCTCACTAAATCGCATATAATAATCCTAAGACAAATTAAAGAACTGTGTTCCAGTTACCTCCAAATTGTTACTATAACCAATAGTGACATAGAAACTTGTAGCAGGTTTTGGAAAACTATTATCACAACAAAGAAAACTATTACTAATTCATATAAAATGATAAATGAAATCAAATACCAGAAAGACCTCCTCTTCTCTAACTACTGGAGAAAAATTAAACCATCCGTAGATGATCAGCAAATAAGCCAGGAAATCAATCTAACACTGAAGATTATACCCTTCAAAAACCTAGCATACACTCAGCTTATGATCAATAATAATGCTTATTTTACACCTGCAATCCTACACAAATTTAACACATCAAAATCACCTTTCTGCCCACACTGTAAGGACCAGATAGCTGACTTAATCCATGTATTTTGGAGCTGTAAATGTGTCTATAATCTCTGGAACTCTCTCAAGGTACAATTACAAAAAACAGGTTATCAAACAACAACATTAACTTGGGAATTCACTGTATTACACATTCTCCAACCCAACATACCAAGAGAACAAGAAAATACACGTTTAACAATTTTTCTACTAATGAAACTGTATATAACTTTTAAATGGCTA